>NW_028159596.1:0-27500 GCF_964263955.1 Coregonus lavaretus
GTTTCATGTTTCTGTCTCTGTCTGCATCCCAAATGGTACTCTATTTCCTACATAGTGTACTACTTTTGACCAAGTCCCTATGGGCCCTGGTCAAAAGTAGTGCACAATATAGGGAATAGGATGCCATTTGGACACAGACCGTCTTTGTTAGCTCTGCTAGAGCCAGGCAGAAAAGGCTAGGTCAATACAATGGTGGACTGTCTGCATTCACCTACCAATCTCTACATGCTCCATTTTGGGATCTGAACAGTCATGGAGATAAGAGATAAAGTCTGTTTGTAGAGTGTTGGACTATGAGTAGCATCTAACTCTATAGGATGTACTGGAAGCTAAACAAGGTCGCTATGTTGTTGTGGGGGAGCAACAACATGATGGGCAATCCCAGAGTCTTTAACCAATACAGGCTGATAACTCCGGATCTATACACTGCAGTCAGTGCTGTGTCTGTGCCCTGAGCAGATAACAAAACGTTTACAATACACTTTCATACACTCACTAGGCTAAGTGCTATTAGTTATCACTTGAGAAAATTCCTATCTGAAATGCTGAGTGATGTTTGCATACAGTAAAGAATGCCTGTGGTAAGCAGTGTTCCTCTAAAGCCAATAAAGGAAGCAATCCTATCCTATTCTTATCTAAGTCAATACTACACATTCTACACTTTCCATATCAACATGTTGCTAACCAGGAGAGGCGCATGAGTGTCTCAAATGCGTGCACTACAGTTCTACTTGAAAAACAAGCCCTAACCAGAAAACAACCCATTGCATCTGGGTTCATCTGATTCTTTTGTGTGACGGCAGCAATGATCGTTATCTCTAGCGCAGGAGATGGAGACAGAGGGAGGAAAAAGTGGGAGAGAAAAGAGGAGAGTGGAAGAGTGGAATAACTAAAAGCCTCTAAGGCACAAAGGCCGGAGAGAACAGACAAGGAGGAAATTGACAGAAGGGGGGAAACAGAGAAGTGAAAGAGAGAAGAGGGGCTGCTGTTGCGTAAAAGCGTCAGGGCTTACTGGACTGGTTCTCAGCAGCCAAAGGGAACAAGTACAAACCGGTCCAATCCTGACAGGACAGACCTCCATCATAAAATGAGTCAACATGCTGTGTCCCTGACGATCACACGCAGACAACACCAGCCTGAATATCTCCATCTCTGTGCCATCACTCTACCACTCTATCTCTCTCCCTCTTTCTGTCTCTCGCTCTTTCTCTCACTCTCTCTCTGTCATCAACACTTGGTTTTTTGCATTGCTGGCCTTGATGTGAATCCCTATCCGCCCCTACTGGACATTAAACCTAAAGCTAGTGCACGGTGAAAACAACAACAACAACAGCATGTGCAGCAGTTGACTGCCTCTACGATCCATCCATGACCTTTAATAAGGAAATCAACATGACCCTGAGATCAGTGGCTCCACAGTCTAATAGTGTGTCATCAAGCACCAGTTAGCGAGTCAACATCTGATGGCAGGACATTTTACAGGCAGGGGGGTCGGTGTTCGTGGTGGTGACCCTGTCTGAGTAGAGAGGAACTATCATTAGTCTAGCCTGGTCCCAGATCTGTTTGTACTTTCCTGGCAAGAGAACAACATAATACAGATCTGGGACTAGCACAAACAGATCTGGGACTAGCACAAACAGATCTGGGACTAGCACAAACAGATCTGGGACTAGCACAAACAGATCTGGGACTAGCACAAACAGATCTGGGACTAGCACAAATAGATCTGGGACTAGCACAAACAGATCTGGGACTAGCACAAACAGATCTGGGACTAGCACAAACAGATCTGGGACTAGCACAAACAGATCTGGGACTAGCACAAACAGATCTGGGACAAGACTATCATTAGTTCACTTCACCTTTGACATTCATCTCTCTATCCCTCTCCATCGTTCTCTTTCCAAGTCCCAGGAAGAGGTAAATAATCATCTAGGTTTATCTTCTTTTTAACTTAATTCCCCCCAAGGACCTAGTGACACAGATCCCAGAGAGGGATTGGGACCAATGAATAAGTCCTAGAAAGGATTAGTGTTTCATGCAAAACAGCAAAACATGACTCAGAGATAATAGAATAATCATAACAAGTGCCGCAATGTACAAGAGGAGGAGCTCTGTGTCTATATGTATGTGCGTGTGTGTGCATGTGTTGGAGGAGTGCGGAGAGAGGGGCTGGGGAGTGGGGTCTGGTTGAGAAAGAGATAGATAGAGGAAGGTTAGGAGAGATATCCACAGTGGTGATTACTATTACTATGGCTGACTGAGGGAGAGATTGAGGTCAAAGCTATTAAAGAGAAGAGAGAGGGAGGGAGGGAGGGAGGGAGGGAGGGAGGGAGGGAGGGAGGGAGGGAGGGAGGGAGGGAGGGAGGGAGAGAGACTGACAGCCTGCTGCTGGTAACTGGAGAAGGGCTGCGGGTAGACAGAGATAGACTAGGCAGTTTACTGATAGAAAACAGAGGTGTGTAGAGGAGAGCTCTCCTCTACCGCCTTGGGTTCTCTTCCACTTGTTTACTGCAGCTGTACTGCCTGGGACACAGAGTGCTGAGTGTGCAATCATAGAGAGAGGGAAGGAGTGAGAGGGAGGGAAGGAGGGGGCAAGCTTCCAAACCACCCCCTTTCAGCAAATTAGAAGAACCAGGAAGAAGAGAACACATAGAAAGAAAGAAAAGGTGATGGAGTAGGGGTATCGTGTTGCATACCTTTCCTTTTGTGTAAATCTACAATCCAGATGACTTTGAAACTCAGAATAAACCTTAACATAATATCATATCAACTGTCTGTGGGGGACAAACTCAATGAGTTCAGACTGATTGAATGTATCCATTTCGGCTTTTGTGGGAAAAAAGGGTACATTTGAATAAAAAAAACTAAAACAATCCTCTGTGACAACCTTTGACCCCCACGCCCGGGAGGAGAGTGGAGAAGAAGAAAGTTTCGAAGAAAAAGGTCCGGCTGTACAAAACAACATGAACCCAGACCAGCAGTGTAAAACACACTGTTAGTCAGAGCAAGGAATTACAAGAGCGAGGTTACTGCAACAGAACAGCTGAAACAACACCAAAGGCCAGTTCCTTGGCACGCACACACACACACACGCACGCACACACACACACACACACACACACACACACGCGCACACACACGTGAGGGAACTAAACGGCTATAGCAGGACAGGCTGAGATATTCTTGCGTGGGGAATGAATGAAACCAGAGAAAATTAAAACAACACGACAGTATGGAAGTGGAAGTGGGGGGCAGAAGAAACCGGCTGGGCAGCTTCTGGGTGTCGTGGTAGTGTGTGAGTGTGCCAGACAGACAGACAGATAGAGCCCCTCTGAGCCCCTGCAGTGGGGGGTGGTGGGGAGGCCAGGGAGCAGGAAACTGCCAGGGAGGGGTTGAAGGAACCCCAGCAGCGCTAAGTGTGACTGACTTCATACTTCCTGTTTGTCAGCTCAGCATACAGTGCGGTGGGGGGGGGGGGGGGGGGGGGGGGGGTGACAACAAAGTAATACCAACTGTATCTATGCAGATAAACAATGAAACAATGAAATCACGTTATCTGTAAACACCATTGTGTCAGTGGAACCCAGCCGTACCTAAGGCAAGATGAATCAGAACATCTAGTCTAGCAGTCTGGGCCGCCCAATCAAAGGGCCCTCGTCAGGATCATGAATAAGTAATGAAGAGGTGTCTTTTTTTGGCTCTCAGTTGGACCAGAGCACGGTTGAATAATAGATTTCTAGCGCAGGGTCTGTCCCTCCTTCTTTTTTACTTTACCTCTCCATCCCTCTCCTTTTCCCTCTGCACGTGGCCTCCCTGTGATGCAGCACTTTCCCCATTTCTCCATCCGGTTTATGACATGTCCCACCCGCCCACCCCTCTCTCTTCGCTCCCCTCTCCACTCCGCTCTCCACCTCTCTCTCCCCACTGCTCTCTCTGCTCCCCTGTCTCCCTACTCCACCCTGCATCTTAGCGCTCTCCCCCCTCCTCACCACTGTCCCCATCCCCACCTCTCTCTGCTCACTCCCCTCTCTCCCCTCCCCACCCTCTCCCTGCAGTACAGGAGAAAACACCACTTACCGTGAGAGAAGTAAAGGTCATGCACATGCCTCCGAACCCGTTCAGTGCCAGAGCAAAGAATATGAGGATGGACAGATCTGTGCAGGGAAAACACATGTGTTAAGCAGACGGGATGGAACTGACATACATTCTAGAATAGAACATGAGTAAATAAAGAAAGAATAAAGAAATATACATACTCTTGGGGTCGCTCGATCCATAAGCGATCAGGATACAGGAGAAGGCAAAGCAGGTACTGAAATAACAGAGAACAGGTTGAATATGAGGAAGGTTTATTCATACTAAGACACACCCAAGCCAAGTCAGATATAGAACATAAAAACATATGCAGCAGGAAGTTGTGGGTACTAAAAATTATTAAACGCTGTACCGAGGTATAGGTTTTTGTGACAATCTCAATAACACTTTAGAGCGCCATGTTTGCATGTGCATTGCGGCAATTATTCTGTCATCCCACTTCTGACACCAATATAGTGAATTTGGGGTATAGCCACTTCCGGGACTCAAACCCGGGTACAGAGACTATCACCCCAACACCTCAGCTTAAATTATAGTGCCCACAACTGTACATTACTACCTTGTCTCTGTTCTCTTACCTGCCGAGCAGCCGGAGCTTGCGGGGGCCATACTTGTCCATGACAATGCCTAGGGGCAGGGTGATGGCACTGAGGAGGAAAGAGCCCACAGTGAAGGCCAAGTTCAGCATCTCATCCTGGTCCTTACAGATGGGCCAGCCGTTCATCTTGAGGTAGTCCTCCTCCACCATGGGGCTCTGGGTGATCCCCTTCTCATCCCCAACCAGGATTGGCTCAGACTGGTTCTGACTGGTGCTGTTACCTGGAGGCACAAAATAACTTTATGGAACCTTCAAATTCAACTTTATGGTCCCAGAGGGAAATAGATTTAGCATCATACATAGAAGATATAAAAACATACATTCAAAAGGGATTCCTGATGTTTTGGTAGAGAAATTAAGCATGATCAGACTATCAAGACGGGGGGCCAGTATGAAAAATGTATGCACTCACTAATTGTAAGTCGCTCTGGAAAAGAGCGTCTGCTAAATGACTAAAATGTCAAAAAGACGGGATTGGAAATGACAGTCATGCTAATTTCATCAAAAGACCCATAGATGAAACAATCACACTAAAGTTTCTTCCGAAACTTTACATTCTAGTTTGATTAGATAGAATGTGCCTGTTGGCAGTACATCATGGACCATCTGAAAAATGAAAAGCTTCTGAGAGTGCAGATACAATATAGGTTTGTTTGGGGTTGGATTGCAAGATATCTTGCGCAAGTGTTCTAAGAAACGTCCTCCCTCACTTGAGGCCATTGATTTCAGAGGAAACATCTTGAAAAGTCATCCATCTCAACAGTACATCTATATTTGTGTTTCATTTGTGTCTTGTGTGTCTCTTTCCTGAGACAGTGTGAGCCATGGACAGGCCAGGTAAACAGAAAAAGCTCAGTGAAAGATACTGTAACCAAACTGCTGGGATCAACAAGCTGCAGAAATAGCTGGAAGGAACTGGGTCTACTCTGAACCCCCAAATCAAGGCAGCTCCATGGCAAACCAACCCCTTAGCACCCCCAAACATTCCCAAAGTGAATCCCCAAGAGGATAGAGACAGAGCGCTCATATCATCAGTTATTTATTTCATACTTCATAACACTGTTTGTTATAAGGACTGGACACCAGTGCCTTGGTTATGAGACAGATTGCTGTTGTTGTTGAGGAGAGAAAAATAACTGTAGCCAACACCCACAAAATATAAAAAATTAAAGAGTATGATGACAGCCTTGACAGTGACAAGTCTCATAAAAAAAGTTGAGTATCCTAGGGGAGCTAGTAAGGCATTGAGTAAGGGCCTAGGGGAGGATAGGCTGCGAGACAAACTGTTTTTTTTTTTCAGTGTTATTCTCAGGTGACGTGACGTTTCTCTCCAAAAACCTTTGGTAACACAAGGTGTTTTTCAAGCAGTCTTGAAAAGCAGGTTGTTGTTTTCTTGAGAGTGAGTCTGGGAGTAGACATGACTGTATTATATAATCTGTAGGTTAAAGGTCATGGTAGATGGTAGTTAACATATAGGTTAGCAGAAGGCCAATGGCAGCTGGGCCTGCCTGGCTGTGGGGTCTTACTGCTGAGTAATCCAGACAATGTGAGGCTGTGCTGCTGCTGCTGAGTCAATAAGGGAAGCGCCCTGAGCCTTGCAGAGCACAAACACTGTGTTAGCGCAACAATGACCTTACAATGCCTTCAAACAAAACACTGTTCACTTCTCAGTTCTGAGGTTTTACAGCGTGATTCTAATGACTCGCAGAACATCCAGTTCCATTGAAATCATATGAACTAAAAATTAGTCTGACATTATTGCTATGATACTACAGTTCACCTAACCTATAATATTCAAATAAAATCATTTATCTAGCTAGGGCCCTGCTTTTCAGGTATGTGCCTGCAGCTTTCTTCCTTGTAATTTAGAGTCAGAATAAGAACATTCAGACTCTAAGACCATGCGCTAACAAGATTATTACATGACCAACATAATAAGAACATAATGTGATATTTGTCATCTTTAACCTGATCATCCATCAATGGGAAATGGATGTGTTTCTTCCTCGTGTCCAAAAAAACATTGCTTTGTGTAATAATCAACTAATCAATCTTCAACTAATCAATCAATCTATCTGCCCATAGATGCTGTATCAATCTCAATGCGTCTGACCCTATCACTTATCAGTGATAAATGTAAATGACTGATAGAATCCAGCGGACTAGCTTTGTTGCTAGAAAATGGTTGCCATAGGCGTAGAATGTCTGCATTTCCTCGCATTGACTCACCAGAGATAACCAACTGACAGTATTTTCCATCATCATCAGCCCTTAAAGCACTATCTATTTCAAAGCAGTGAGCAGACAGAATATTAATCAGCTCCAGATAATGTCCTCCCTGTCCTCCCTAACACCGCAAACATCCCACTGTTACTGAGCACTAATAACACTGACGCAACACTGATTAAAATAGTCGGCTGATAAGAGCTGGAAGGAAGCTAGCCTGGTGTCAGATAAAATATAAAAATAAAAGATGATGTTTTATTGTCACATACACCGGATAGGTGCAGTGAAATGTGATTTTTACAGGGTCAGCCATAGTAGCCCCTGGAGCAAATTAGGGTTAAGTACCTTGCTCAAGGTCTGTTTGTGCTGTCTTGGCAACTCCTATGGTCAAGCCAAACAAAAGTTGTCAAGACAGCACAAACAGATCTGTGACCAGACTAGTTTAAGGAAGCCGGTAAGGCTGAGTTCTGTCAGGGAGGTGGTTGGGGTCACAGGGTGGGTGAGGTGAGGGGTGAGCGGGGAGTCCGCACTGCTCTCTCAAGTCTCTGCTGAAACAACACTCATTCCACACTTCCACTCATTCCACACTGGCCCTAGGGCCTCTCATGTTCCCTGCTAGTAGCTAGCGACATGAGATGCCCCAGGGCTCATAGGGCCCATACTGACACAGACATTCCAACTATGTGCCCCTGCCATATACTTGACCTTAAAGCAAAGGAGGGGGAGGGGGAAGGGGGTCTAAGACAGGGACACCATACATGATGATAAAAGAGTTATGAAACGTGCTTTTCCAAGTTCCATTACAGAAAAAAAAGTTTTTCTATTCTATTTGTTGGTAGTTGTAATAGTACTGGCACTGGATGCTTCATACTAACAATAAAAACAAGAGGCTTGATATTTCCTGTACAATATGTTCTGTCCATGTTGTCAGTGAAACATGCCTTAGCTAAACTGAGTGTAAATCAAACTACGTCAACAGTACACACCTTACAGTGTTAAACTAACAGACTCTACCAAGATAAATGTCATGTGGGAATGATGACAGTCTAGTTTATGTAATGAAACACAAGAGCTGCCGGAGAGAGAGAGGTGAAGGGACTGGGAGTCAACGATGTTCCATGTGGGAGGAATGTGAGCCTCACACTTCACAATGTCAGCCTAACCACAAACTTTTCCATTTGCAGATAGGTGAGGAACCAAAACAGAGGTGGCCCACAGTGTCACACAGTCCAATCTCAGATCCTTTAAATCGAAACAACGATATGGGGACAAAAGTCACCATGACACCAAACACATAAAGGACTCTCAGCAATCTGTTTGACAGATGCCCTTTGAATGCATTCATCTTTTGAAACATAAGAGAAGGCAAGGATGAAAGAGTGTCGAGACTGACCTGATCTGCATAAATGAAAAGGCCTATTGACATGTTAAATGCTGCCTGGCAAATAGAAATCACTGTGGCAGATGATCAGAGGACTCTTGAGTTAATCACAAGCCATGCTCTATCAATATTATTATATGATCTAGTCCATCACAGGCCATGTTCTGAAGATATTACGTTACGACCTACATAATGATGATGTGCTTTATTTGTCCTATCATCTCAAGGTCTCAGTGAAGACACATATTTATCTTTCTCTCTCTCTCCCTCTCTCTCTCCCTCCCTCTCTCTAATGCCCACTGCCTCCCTAAGTGTCTGTGTGTTTGAAAGATGAAAGGAGGACAGATGATTCATAGACTATGGGAACAGAGAGAGCGAACGAAAGAGCGAGATATAGAAAAAGAGGGAGAAAGGGAGAGAGAGAGAAAGAGAGAGAGAGAGAGAGGGGGGGGGGGATCCAAGTCACTGGTTCGCTGTAGCATTTGGATGCAAATAAACCAATAAAACAAAAGACGCCCTTATGAGCACACAGAAATGTACCTGGTGCTTTCATCCCAGATCCCATGCCCACCACCCCCTGGTTTCATCCATCATCTCTGTGATGTGGATGATTTAGTGGAATCATCAAATCCCCATGATAGAGAGAGAGCTCTGAATCATAGCCGCATTAGAGGCTTGTTAAACAGGCTGACTGCTATTGATGTGTTATTTTTTCTCAAAGCTCAACTTCGGCGGGGCTGGAAACAACGCAAGTGTCTTGGCCAATGATCTAATAAATCCCTCTCGCAAACTTTCAAGACTAGCCAGGCTGTATAGGTGGATTTCTTTTAAAGACTCTCCTTTATGGCAACATCATCAATAAATCTGTACAAAAACCCCAATTAGGTCATTATCTGCAGCAGTTGTTCTGGGCCTGTATTCATAAAGCGTTTCAGAGTAGAAGTGCTGATCTAGGATCAGGTCCCCACTGTCTATGTAATCTTATTCATGATCGAAAAGGAGAAACTGATCCTATATCAGCACTCCCACTCCACTCCTAATATGGCCCTGGTTTCGTTTGCATTTAAGCAGACAAAGACCCTCAGGAGGAACTGATCATGTCAAACGTAAGGGGAAACTCATTCAATTCCTCTGCTCAATGTGATTGGATTAGAAACCCCCACCCCTTCATTTCATCCTCGCCCACAGAATATCCAGTTGATCTGAACATTCTGTCACACCATTCTATTTTAACATCCAATGAAAGAACTTACGGTATTGTTCTAAAGAACACTATTGAAGCGTTGGACCATTCCAACAAACGTGATTGAATTAAAACTACACAGACACATAAAGTCCTCTTTGTCTCACAGTAGTGAAATAGAAACACCTTTGATTGCTGAATTAAATAAGCATAATAAGTAGGATTGTTTAAAACACACTCAATCTTTGTCAGACCTTCAAAGCCCAAGAGATACCCCTTCACGTGTCTCACTTGCTGAGTGAGACAGCAATACTAGATATAGAAAAAAATGCTATAAAAACAAATTATTATATGTGTTATACCTGTGTTATTACACAAGTATTGTAGGTATGAGAATGATGGAAGGTTTTTGTTGCTTCAGTTTATGCTTGGTTTATGTTGCTAAAAATGCTTGTTTCATTGTGACATTTAGCAACATAAACCAAGCATAAACTGAAGCAACAAAAACCTTCCATCATTCTCATACCTACAATACTTGTGTAATAACACAGGTATAACACATATAATAATGGTATTCCCTTTTTAGGGTTTCCTATTCATTGTAATAAAAATTGTCTACAACGTAAAATATATTTCAGCACCTGGAATAGTGTTATACTGTATAAATCCAACCCATTGTCTTCATTTCCCAACCCCCTATTTTGACAAAACAGGATGTGTAACACAGAGCATTATGGGTATTGTAGTGCATCATGCTACACAGCTTTACCAGGTTCTCTGCAGAGGTAGGAGTAGAAGCCTTCAGACTTGAGCATGATGAGCAGGGAGCCCCAGCCCAGCAGCACAGCAGAGAACAGCAGGTTCTCTATGACCGCAGTCACAGCCATCCACCAGCGCCTGGAGAAGGCTGTGGCCAGGGAGGGTGCCATCTTTATTATTTATTATTATTATCTTCACAGGTAGAAGAGGGGCACAACGGTGCTCGTAGAACGAAGGAGGGCTGGTGGCCTGGAAGATAAGGTTGATACATGTTAAGGGGCTAAGAGTGTGAAGATACATATTTGGTAGTTGTTTGACATTTAAATGTGACATATAAATACTACACTAAACTGTATATGAGTTGGTGAGGGATACATCAGAGGTAGCCAATACATAAGGGGGATATACCTACACAAGGATGAAAACATGAATTTCCATTTCAAATAACAATCATTATGCTAATTATGGTATGTGTACAGTAGAAGATGAAGTTATCAGCCTTTTAAGTCACTGGGTTTCCTTGTCTTTGTCCTTGTAGGATAATACTTTTTCACTATTACAAAACAGCTGAGCTCTTCCAGGAGCGTGCCTGGACCACAAAACCCCTCCTACTCATGTACCAAAACACCGCCCTAGCTCCCTCTGGTTGGCAGATAGTTTTCTGGACCTCTACCATTGGCTGCATATTAATAAAGCTACCAAGAATGACTCCACGTGAGGCCAAGTTCCAGCCGGTTCGAACTAGTGCGGCGCGAGATCATCATCCTTTTTGTTCCCGTCGCCATCTTCACCAGACATCAATAACTGCCTATGGGCTAATAATGTAACAAATATATAATGATAATTATAATTTGCCTCTACAAAGCCTATGTATCACGGAATGTAGCCTAAAACTTACAACATACAATGTATTAATTAACACAAACCCACACTGGCCAATTAACTATTAGATATGCATTGCATATTATTTTAGTCTAAGAGGTGGTATTATTTTTCTCGTGATTTCACTGTCATTTTATTTTCACTACATATTAGCCTATATATGTTAGTTATTTTATTGATTGGTGTGAAGGTCAGGTCCTCAGTACTTTGGACAATGGGTATTAAGCCTATATTATGATTCGCCTTGTCCTTATGAGGTTCTTAAACAATAAGTATGGTGCGGGAAATGAGCAGCTCTGTAAACTGGTCTGAACTGGACTGAAATCATCTGCCCTCTCAATGCGCCTCCTCCTCCTGCACCCCCACCCCATCTCTTTCGCATGAAGTTCAGCTGTTCAGTATCGAAAACACAGCACGCCGTGCATAGCAACAGTCTCACCGTTCGAAACAAAGCTTCAATTAGCCAACAGCTTCCATGCAGTTTCACAAATCTCAACGACATTTGATGGTTTCACTATTATCATGCAGCACATTTCCCCTCAATGTTAATGTTATTACTAAAAAAATGAATAAATGGACACACAAGTAAGGACAGAATTATCTAATATGGCTGTATTTCGTTGCAAAGCAAATTCCCCCTTTGGACATTAAAAATATAAACTCTAAACACTTAAACTTAATCTGTAGAAAAGCAAAATAAAATCATGATAACATGACGTCGACATTTAAATACATTTTATAAGTCAACTGCATGCTGTTATTTCCCTAAAATAATTGTAACATTTCGTGATGCCAACGACAGCGTTGCAAACGGTGTATAGGCTCCTCAAGCAAAACACCATAAACAAAAACATAATTGGGATGATCACCCCCTCTTAAGTCACGTGGACTACACATCATGTAACAGTAAAGTTGCTATAGGGGAAACTAATAGCACTGCAATCAACAATAAACGCCTAATGTAACAACATCAAATTCAAAGTATAATTCACTCATACTTTCCTTGATAGGCCTATACACAGTCATTTTCAGATAAGTTTCTATTGAAACATTGTTGCATGTTTTGTCTCGGATAATCATTTCAGGGTCGGCTACGAAGATATGACAGACTATAAACAATGTTGCATTTCTGCACACTCAGTGTAACATAGCTTGTCTTTTTTTCAGTGACCAATTTTAAATAAAAGCAAAGTAGAGAATTTATAGATTTCTCCCCTTAGAATAACAGTAGAGCATCCCTAAAGTGCGGTACCATACCTGAGTGTCTGGAACCACGAACAAGGTCGCTTGCCTCTCCACTGACTGGACTCTGTCTTTGTCTTAAAATCTATAGTTGTTATTCTCAAAACAACAAATTACAGCTATACTGTAGACTTGACTCAATCTTTTGTTTCTTTGCATCCACATTTCTCTTTTCAACGCAGATTCCTGCTTTTATTTTCGCACCAAAGCTGCACAAACAAGCCTGCATCTCCATTGGCCAGGTCCTGAGCTAGAGACACGCTCAAACCAATCAGAGAGCGCTTAAATGATTAAATAAATAATTAATTGGTGAAAACAGCCAGCTAATGTTTTGACACAAAAGACAGGAGGGAGTTATGGCAAAGATTAACTTAAAAAAGGACCGTTGCAGGCATTGTTTTATTTTCAATTACATTTCGAGATTTGCACATTGCCTAGTCTATTTATAGATAAAACAAAAATAGCAAACTTGTTTATGGTTGAGGTAAATGGGCAAACAGACAAACTTTTTCCAAAGTGCATAACAAAGGGAATATGAGTTTCTACCTTCACAGGTGAGAAAATATAGAATTAGATGTGTAGTAATAGTAGCACTGTCCCTCATTAAATCAAATCAAAGAGTGGGCATCAGAAAAAATGACCTTATTATTCAGGTAACTTGACATATTTTCGTTTTTCTATGGAAATTGAAACTAAGGATAATGGCATGTCCCCATGGACCAGACTAGGAAGGAGCCAAACAAAGACACTATAGAAAGGTCCTCTGTAGCTCAATTGGTAGAGCATGGCGCATGTAACGCCAGGGTAGTGGGTTCGATCACCGGGACCACCCATACGTAAAAATGTATGCACACATGACTGTAAATCGCTTTGGATAAAAGCGTCTGCTAAATGGCATATTATTATCAAAAGTTTAAATTGATGCTGACATCTTGTGGTAGAATAAATAAATACTGTCAACTTCGTTTTGTCACCCTCAACTTAATACATTTCAATATTCAGTAGTGAAATTTAGTTGGCTACCAACAAATTATTGTTAAACCATTAATTTCCAACTTTGTTAGAGAGGGAACATGATCATCTAATTTCCACATAGTAGACTATGACCCTAGAGTTCCAACAGGTAATGCGTATGCAGGTCTATTGCTCTCTGCTGGCCATACATGGAAGTGCTGTTTAAACGTTTACGCGCTTCTTTACTTCGAGGCGTTTCTGACACAACATAATAATGCAAACTATTGGAAAAACGTGTAGACCTATTGCAGACGATTTCATTGACCTATGGCTACATTCATTGACTTATTACAACCTGACATCCAAATGTAAACTCAGTTAGTAATAATTAAATACTAATAACATCTTTCATACCATTTATATGTGCAAAAGTACCATATGTATTTTTTTATTTTTTATTTAACCTTTGTTTAACTAGGCAAGTCAGTTAAGACCAAATTCTTATTTACAAATAAACAACCACACCATCCACCAATGATGAAGTACTTGGAGTCTATCATCAGCAATAGGAAAGGCAGATGAAATCAGATGCACACTTTGATGTCCAGATGAGACATGTTCCTGGCGAACTCCTTCAGCTTCCTGACTCCCTCCTTTGATAACTTGTTGTCAAACATCCTGAGAAAAGAGACAGTCACAATGAAATGTCAACATATGTAAAATATTATCTTGTTCAAATAGTAGGAAATTGAGCAGATAACAGTATCAATGCTAAGTAAACTAATGTAAAGATGTTAAGGTTGCAGACCCATACCTGCAGATTGGAATTCAAATTCCTCAATGTTTTATAAGAAATGTATTAATTAGAGCATATACACTACCGTTCAAAAGTTTGGGGTCACTTAGAATTGTCCTTGTTTTTGAAAACACCAGTCTCAACGTCAACAGTGAAAAGGCGACTCCGGGATGCTGACCTTCTAGGCAGAGTTGAAAAAGAAAAGATTAAGATGGGCAGTCAGAGATATGGCTTTTTCTTTGTATCTCTGCCTAGAAGGTCAGCATCCCGGAGTCGCCTCTTCACTGTTGACGTTGAGACGGCTGTTTTGCGGGTACTATTTAATGAAGCTGCCAGTTGAGGACCTGTGAGGCGTCTGTTTCTCAAACTAGACACTCTAATGTATTTGTCCTCTTGCTCAGTTGTGCACCGGGGACTCCCACTCATTTACATTTTTACATTTACATCATTTAGCAGAAGCTCTTATCCAGAGCGACTTACAGTTAGTGAGTGCATACATTATATATTTTTTGGTCCCCCGTGGGAATCGAACCCACAACCCTGCCGTTGCAAACGCCATGCTCTACCAACTGAGCTACATCCCTGCCAGCCATTCCCTCCCCTACCCTGGACGACGCTGGGCCAATTGTGCGCCGCCCCATGGGTCTCCCGGTCGCGGCCGGCTACGACAGAGCCTGGATTCGAACCAGGATCTCTAGTGGCACAGCTAGCACTGCGATGCAGTGCCTTAGAGCACTGCGCCACTCCTCTTTCTATTCTGGTTAGAGCCAGTTTACGCTGTTCTGAGAAGGGAGTAGTACACAGCGTTGTACGAGATCTTCAGTTTCTTGACAATTTCTCGCATGGAATAGCCTTCATTTCTCAGAACAAGAATATACTGACGAGTTTAAGAAGAAAGTTATTAGTTTCTGGCCATTTTGAGCCTGTAATTGAACCCACAATTGCTGATGATCCAGATACTCAACTAGTCTCAAGAAGGCCAGTTTTATTGCTTCTTTAATCAGCACAACAGTTTTCAGCTGTGCTAACATAATTGCAAAAGGGTTTTCTAATTATCAATTAGCCTTTTAAAATGATAAACTTGGATTAGCAAACACAACGTGCCATTGGAACACAGGACTGATGGTTGCTATAATGGGCCTCTGTATGCCTATGTAGATATTCCATAGAAAATCTGCCGTTTCCAGCTACAATAGCCATTTACAACATTAACAATGTCTACACTGTATTTCTGCTCAATTTGATGTTATTTTAATGGACAAAAAAATTGCTTTTCTTTTGAAAACAAGGACATTTCTAAGTGACCCCAAACTTTTGAACGGTAGTGTACATGGTAAACCGAGAGTGTGTCACTGCTCACCAGAGATGTTCCAGAGTGGTATTCTCAGTCAGTGCTTCCATGAGGAGTTCTGCTCCCTTATCAGTAATCTGGTTGTCACGGAGCCTGAGGAACACAAAAACATGTCTGTTGCTAATATTGATTTACCTGACCAAAAGCCTATGTTCGAGGATCAATCCAAGACAGATCAACAACCTAGGTACAGCAATAGTGCACATCTGTGTTTGTTTGAATCCAGGCCTTATTCTTGTAATTACCTAGTGTGAACTAACATAAGAATATGCGAGAACTTGACCACAGATGTGTGACTAGGCTGTTTTTAACCGCAAAGGATGATATCTTTGATAGCAGTGGTTTCTCATCTTCACCTGATATCTTTAAGTGTATGATTGGTCTGCAGTAGATCCGCCAGACAGCCCGCTCCCACGTCGCCAATGTGATTGATGGCCATCCTTAAACCATGGAATGATGGCAGACAATGATTGGTGAGAGACTGCTTTATAATGAATTTTATTGACTAGCTGTAGCCTATCAGAGCATTAATATCCTGTGTTACCTGAGGTCGACCACTGTGTGGTTGTCTTTCAGTCCTTCTGTAAGCACCTTGAGTCCCTCGCAACCCAGTCCTGTCCCTACCACCCTGGAACCAGAACAATTACACAGGGTCATGTTCATTAGGGCATGCCATGGAAAACGTTTTAAACTGCTTTGCAACAGAAAAGGAAAATGAGTGTTTTTTTAAAAGTCCATGTAGTCCCTCCAAGGTGGTGATATCAGTTATCCTATCCAATTATTCTCTCTGCTTCAATTAGCCCTTATACTGTACTCACCACAGTCTCTCAACACGGCAGTCTGGGCTCTGCACAGCACAGGCTAACACAATTGCCCCCTCAGGACCCAGTGGATTCTGACCTAGCCTTTATGAGGAAAAAATACAGGAGATAAATACACAGGGTTTTCATTCTCATGTATCATGAAACAAATACAGTTTGGAGAAAAATATAGATAACTTCATTTTTGTGTTTGGATTAAGCCTGATTTAAGGTGTTACACATGACTTAGCCCACCTAAGGGTGTTGAAGAGAGGGAGTACAGGCAGCAGTCTACGCAAGCCCTCCGCGTCCAGCCCCTGGGCCTCCAGATTTAGATCCTGCAGGTCTGGGATCAGCTGCAGCAGGAAGGCCAGTTCGCTCCAGTCCCTCTTGGCTGGGCCAGACTGGTCTGGGACCTGTTGCTGGGCCAGGACCTGCAGCCAGCTTTGTAGACGCTGGGCCAGGCCTGGGTCCTGGGCCTCTTACAGGCAGTGGCACACGTTGACCTGCCTCTCTGGACTCAGTCTGCCACATTGGAGCTGGGAGTGGAGCAGGCTCAGGAGAAAGGGAGGGGTGGGAGGAGGAGGAGGAGGAGGAGAGGGCAGGGACAGAGAGGAGGAGGAGAGAGATGGGAGTATTTGTGATCTGCCTCGGAATAGTCCATCCAGGATTACACGGATTTGAGGTACCAATAGGCCAGATACAAATCTACCCAAGGAGAGAAATGCGAAATAATGTACAATTAATGGAGAGAGAAACAAGTTAACAAAGAGACATTTTCTGAACGTTAAATGGGATGAAGTGAATGACAAAACACAATACTACTTTTATCTATGTATTTGTATATGTATTTGTATGTACATATTATTTGACCTGCAAAAGAGGTCCATGTGACCAGACTGATGGTGTCCACCCCAGGAGAAAGCCTTCTTGACGTATCTGCGCAGGAGTCGTCTGGGCCTCAGCAGCTTATTAGCAGTGGAGGTTAACACTTTGTGCAGGGCGACTGAAAACAGGGCTACACCACCGGCTGACTTGAGCCCTGAGAATGGGTCTGAGCCGGAGAGGGCCTGCAGGATGTAGTACAGAGCAGCCAGGAACTCCTGTACACTAGTGTGGATGAAGTGGAAGCTCCTCTGGTAGCTGAGCGAGGCCCGGTCCTCTCTGAGGATCTCCACCAGGAAGGCCTTGGACAGGCCGCTGCAGTCCAGGGAGAAAGAGCTCAGATCAGCCTGGTTGAAGAGGAAGCGTCGCTCTAGAAAGCCCTTGAAGGCCAGGGCTCCCAGGTTTCTCAGCGTGGGCTGCATCTCCTGTAGGACCTGCGGAGCCTCCTGGAGACGCTGCGGGCTGCAGCCTTCCTGACTGCGGCCCTCTCCGTGGAACACCAGGATGGACTTGAGGAAGCAGCAGTAGATCTCTGTGATGGTGATGGGCTTGACATGGCCGCTCATTAACATCACCCTGGGAACAGTGGAGGAGAAGGTGGAAGGGGTTGGAGTGGCTTCTTCAGCCCTGTTGTTGTTGGTGGTGGTATCACTGGAGCCTGCTGGCCTTGTCCTAGCTGTACTGGGCAGAGTGGTGGTGGTGACTTGTCTAAGGCAGCAGGGGGTTCCATCACGCAGGGCAGTGGAGACAATCCAGCAGAAGGCCGGTATACGGCACATGAGCTGGAGGGGCTGGTAGGAAGAAACATAGCCCCACACGTCAGAGGCCACCAGGGGAGAGCTGCAGCTCTGCTCAAAGTAGTGCCTCTGCTGGTCTGTGGAGAAGCCCAGGATGCTGTAGAGCTGGGTCACCAGCAGGGGAGGGACCTTGGAGACGGAGTGGGGCCGTGATGTGACCAGGATGGAGATACCGGGGAGGAGGTGACCCTTAATCAGGTTCACCACCATCTCCCCCATGCCCAGCCTCCGCTCCGGGTCTGAGCACTTGGGGCTCCGCTCAAAGTCCAGGGGGAAGCGGAACTCATCGAGCCCGTCCAAGATGAGCAGGATCCGTCCAGGTTGGGAGTCAACGATCCGGGCCAGAACAGGTTTGAGGTGGCTGTAGTACACCAGGAGAAGCTCCTGCAGGCTCTGAGGCTCACTGAGCAGATTGAGCTCTCTGAAGGATAGGGACAGGACTATCTTCTGGGAGTCAGAGTCCCTGGCCCACTCATGAACCAGCCGTCTCACCACGGTGGTCTTCCCACTACCGGCCACCCCCGAGAGCAGAGTCATGTCGTCTCCTGGAACAGACAGCAGACTCTGGCAGACATCTTGAAAGGTACAGACCTGGTCCTGGCTCCGGAAGGCGTCACCCACCATGGCTGCCTCGTGCTGGTGGTACTGCAAGGGAACAGTGTAGCCCACGCACCTGGACCACATGATATCTGTAAAGGAACCAGGCTCATCAACACTCTCTGAGCTACTACATCTACTAGTCCTGATACTAAGGTAATCAATGGGACTGTGCTGCCTGCCTAATATGTTCTTGTGTTTCCTCAAGTGCTCCTGCATGTTGGTTGGACTAGAGCCACTGCTGCTGGGTCCAGAGCCCTCAGGTGGGATAGCTGCCAGCATAGACTCAGACTCCGTGTTGGCTCTCTGTGACTGTAGTACATGAAAGAAGGCTCGACAGGCTTCCTCTCCACGCCCATGTAGCACATCCAGCAGAGTCCTCATACAGTCCCTCTCCCCCAGGCGACCTCCCCCTCTCACCAGGCTGAGGTCCTCCTCAGTAAGAGCCCCTACCTGGTAAAGAAGCTCCTGGAGGTGGGTGACATTTTGGCTGCAGCTCTCCACTAGTTGCACACGACGCTCCTGTAGTGCTATACTGCATCGCCCCACTGCCATTGTGGGGAGACTCACTCTTGCGGTGACTGGTTTAACAGACGATATTTGTCTATTGTCCGCTTATTCAACAACATACAAGACTTGCAAGCGAAGTGGTTTGAATATGGAAGTGGTTTTAATACGTGGGTAAAGATCTTCCTCTTTCCTTTCTGTAAATTGAGGCATTGTTTTCAGCATAAAATGGAACAATACAGGTGAGGGAAAAAAGTATTTGATCCCCTGCTGATTTTGTACGTTTGCCCACTGACAAAGAAACGATCAGTCTATAATTTTAATGGTAGGTTTATTTGAACAGTGAGAGACAGAATAACAACAACAAAAATCCTGAAAAATGCATGTCAAAAATGTTATAAATTGATTTGCATTTTAATGAGGGAAATAAGTATTTGACCCCCTCTCAATCAGAAAGATTTCTGGCTCCCAGGAGTCTTTTATACAGGTAACGAGCTGAGATTAGGAGCACACTCTTAAAGGGAGTGCTCCTAATCTCAGCTTTTTACCTGTATAAAAGACATCTGTCCACAGAAGCAATCAATCAATCAGATTCCAAACTCTCCACCGTGGCCAAGACCAAAGAGCTCTCCAAGGATGTCAGGGACAAGATTGTAGACCTACACAAGGCTGGAATGGGCTACAAGACCATCGCCAAGCAGCTTGGTGAGAAGGTGACAACAGTTGGTGCGATTATTCGCAAATGAGAGAAACACAAAAGAACTGTCAATCTCCCTCGGCCTGGGGCTCCATGCAAGATCTCACCTCGTGGAGTTGCAATGATCATGAGAACGGTGAGGAATCAGCCCAGAACTACATGGGAGGATCTTGTCAATGATCTCAAGGCAGCTGGTACCATAGTCACCAAGAAAACAATTGGTAACACACTCTGCCGTGAAGGACTGAAATCCTGCAGCGCCCGCAAGGTTCCCCTGCTCAAGAAAGCACATATACAGGCCCATCTGAAGTTTGCCAATGAACATCTGAATGATTCAGAGGAGAACTGGGTTAAAGTGTTGTGGTCAGATGAGACCAAAATCGAGCTCTTTGGCATCAACTCAACTCGCCGTGTTTGGAGGAGGAGGAATGCTGCCTATGACCCCAAGAACACCATCTCCACCGTCAAACATGGAGGTGGAAACATAATGCTTTAGGGGTGTTTTTCTGCTAAGGGGACAACTTCACAGCATCAAAGGGACGATGGACGGGGCCATGTACCGTCAAATCTTGGGTGAGAACCTCCTTCCCTCAGCCAGGGCATTGAAAATGGGTCATGGATGGGTATTCCAGCATGACAATGACCCAAAACACACGGCCAATGCAACAAAGGAGTGGCTCAAGAAGAAGCACATTAAGGTCCTGGAGTGGCCTAGCCAGTCTCCAGACCTTAATCCCATAGAAAATCTGTGGATGGAGCTGAAGGTACGAGTTGCCAAACATCAGGCTCGAAACCTTAATGACTTGGAGAAGATCTGCAAAGAGGAGTAGGACAAAATCCCTCCTGAGATGTGTGCAAACCTGGTGGCCAACGACAAGAAACGTCTGACCTCTGTGATTGCCAACATGTTTTGTAGAGGGGTCAAATACTTATTTCCCTCATTAAAATGCAAATCAATTTATAACATTTTTGACATGCGTTTTTCTGGATTTTTTTGTTGTTATTCTGTCTCTCACTGTTCAAATAAACCTACCATTAAAATTGTAGACTGATCATGCCTTTGTCAGTGGGCAAACGTACAAAATCAGCAGGGGATCAAATACTTTTTTCCCTCACTGTAGTAGCAATTGTCATTTCAGCCATGACTAAAAACAGGAAATATCATTAATACATTCAATTATAATGAGTTCAAAACCTGATGTAGGCCTAAAAAGAATCTTATGGCATGATAATATTAGTGTGACATTGTAGCTTAGGCTATAAAACAAACTTGTCAACTATAAATGTTATTGTATGTTATTAAATTGTATGTTATTGAATTGTAATTATTAAGTCAACATAAATAGAAAAAATATATATATATATAGAAAAAAATATATATATATATACAGACTTTAATCCAGAGTTTGCAAGATTCCATAATAACCTATGTTGCCACTAAGATTGCAAGATAACTTATAACAGGTGTAATTACATGATTATTACAATAAAAGGCATCAGTGACATTGTGTCAAAAAGTGTGAAATTAGTGTAAAAAAAAAGTCAGAACATCAACGTAGAATGATTACTAAAAAGCAACTTACCCTTTTTGAAAGAGGAACTAACAAGTAAAGACTTAAAAACTTTCCCAAATGATGAACCACTGATATAGCGAGGCTATACAGTGAGGGAAAAAAGTATTTGATCCCCTGCTGATTTTGTACGTTTGCCCACTGACAAAGAATTGATCAATCTATAATTTAAATTTATGATTTGAACAGTGAGAGACAGAATAACAACAAAAAAAAACAGAAAAACGCATGTCAAAAATGTTATAAATTGATTTGCATTTTAATGAGGGAAATAAGTATTTGACCCCCTCTCAATCAGAAAGACTTCTGGCTCCCAGTTTTCTTTTATACAGGTAACGAGCTGAGATTAGGAGCACACTCTTAAAGGGAGTGCTCCTAATCTCAGCGTGTTACCTGTATAAAACACCTGTCCACAGAAGCAATCAATCAATCAGATTCCAAACTCTCCACCATGGCCAAGACCAAAGAGCTCTCCAAGGATGTCAGGGACAAGATTGTAGACCTACACAAGGCTGGAATGGGCTACAAGACCATCGCCAAGCAGCTTGGTGAGAAGGTGACAACAGTTGGTGTGGTTATTCGCAAATGGAAGAAACACAAAATAACTGTCAATCTCCCTCAGCCTGGGGCTCCATGCAAGATCTCACCTCGTGGAGTTGCAATGATCATGAGAACGGTGAGGAATCAGCCCAGAACTACACAGGAGGATCTTGTCAATGATCTCAAGGCAGCTGGGACCATAGTCACCAAGAAAACAATTGGTAACACACTACGCCATGAAGGACTGAAATCCTGCAGCGCCCGCAAGGTCCCCCTGCTCAAGAAAGCACATATACAGGCCCGTCTGAAGTTTGCCAATGAACATCTGAATGATTCAGAGGAGAACTGGGTGAAAGTGTTGTGGTCAGATGAGACCAAAATCGATCTCTTTGCCATCAACTCAACTCGCCGTGTTTGGAGGAGGAGGAATGCTGCCTATGACCCCAAGAACACCATCCCCACCGTCAAACATGGAGGTGGAAACATTATGCTTTGGGGGTGTTTTTCTGCTAAGGGGACAGGACAACTTCACCGCATCAAAGGGATGATGGACGGGGCCATGTACCGTCAAATCGTGGGTGAGAACCTCCCAATGCCAGGGCATTGAAAATGGGTCGTGGATGGGTATTCCAGCATGACAATGACCCAAAACACACGGCCAAGGCAACAAAGGAGTGGCTCAAGAAGAAGCACATTAAGATCCTGGAGTGGCCTCGCCAGTCTCCAGACCTTAATCCCATAGAAAATCTGTGGAGGGAGCTGAAAGTTTGAGTTGCCAAACGTCAGCCTCGAAACCTTAATGACTTGGTAAAGATCTGCAAAGTGGAGTGGGACAAAATCCCTCCTGAGATGTGTGCAAACCTGGTGGCCAACTACAAGAAACTTCTGACCTGTGTGATTGCCAACAAGGGTTTTGCCACCAAGTACTAAGTCATGTTTTGCAGAGGGGTCAAATACTTATTTCCCTCATTAAAATGCAAATTAATTCATAACATTTTTGACATGCGTTTTTCTGGATTTTTTTGTTGTTCTTCTGTCTCTCACTGTTCAAATAAACCTACCATTAAAATTATAGACTGATCATGTCTTTGTCAGTGGGCAAACGTACAAAATCAGCAGGGGATCAAATACTTTTTTCCCTCACTGTAAGTGAACATTGATTAACCGCCAATGCCATATTTCTAAATAACAGTTCAAAACTATTATTAAAGCCTGGTGTGTTGGTTTTTATACACCTATTGAGCAGAGAGACTATTCAAACTCAAAGACTACAGATAATGTCAAGTTCCTCATCACAGCAGAGGATTGCATCACTTCGTACAGTCCCTTGAGATCAAAACCCCATTTCAACATGTTGCAAGATGGTACTTTTTAGCTGTTCTGGCTTGGGACTATAAAGACTGTACAGTAAAATTCAGAGTAAGCCTAACTTTACTTGAATAATCTAGTTAGGGTACATTTCTGATGTGCCAGAAAAGACTGCATATTCTGTCCAGAGTTTGGATTTAATCAAAATATTGAACCAATGCAAGTAACTGGTACCCATATTAGCAAAACCAAAGCATGGTTTGCTGTTATACCTTGTCCATTGACCTCTTACATGGTAAAGAAACCAATATGTCCTTTTGTAATTTGGGTGAACTATCCCTTTTAAAATGCATCAAATTATCAAGGAAGGAAGTTTGTAATGAAGGACCCAGACAGAATCATTTAAGTTTATTTTGACATTTTAGTATTTAATCTTTAGTGTGTTGGTCTAATTCTACATGATGGTGCATACAGTAACTCAGGACTGATAACATGTGTATTGTAAATTATTAAACATAGGATTTGGTTTGAGACAGGCTTTACAGAGAAGGTTCTATGACATTTTAAAGGAATAATCAGATTTTTTGGTATATATATATTTTTTTTTACTCTGGAATAAGTGACATCGTCAAGGAGGTATTTGTCACTGAATTCCATACAAAATTGGTTGTATTTCTTACAAACTCAAGGCACATTAGCAACATACAGTTTTTGAACAAGACAAAATGCATGTTACACTTTCACAAATCCTCACTTGGCTCAAATCTCTTCTTAGAGCACAGAACACAATAGTCTGGTCCCAGATCTGTTGGTGCTGTCTGGCATTAGCATGACAGCACAAACCGATCTGGGACCAGGCTAACCAAACACACATCTCCCACCAGGAAAAAAAAAAATGCTTTAATTGACATATAATCATACAACAGACAATTAACAGACATTACATCCACTATTGCTTCTTTAGCTAGTGTCAGTGCAGTAGCACACCTTTATTTAGGCATATTGCACCTGTCTTACCGTTCATTCATTGGGTTGTCAGCTGTATACTGTTCAGAGGCTGGGTCGTAGAGGGAGGAAAGCAAAGAAGAAGTAGCGCAGAAATGTGAAGAGTGAAACGTAGCTCAGAAAGTCAGCTGGGGAGAGGTGTGTAGATTAAAACTAAAATCTATGAACTGTAGTGTCACGTGGGTCATACCAATACACCTCTAGCTTGTTACAAAGATTGCTAAGTGTTCCTAAGGATGTTACCGTTGATCCATGTTCTTTCTGTGAAGAACACTTTTGGCTATGTGTATGTCCTATGATGTAGGTATTAAACACCAGGAAAAGACTTGGCTGCATTAACTGCACTTTAATGCAGTGCATCTCTCTTGAAGACCTGGGTTTGGAAGTGCCAATAAAAAAAATTATAGCATGTTGAGAGGGCTGGGCTGTATGTTGTAGATACACCAGTATAATTTTGGCTGTATTATAGCCTAACACTGTGGATAGATTATATATCAATCTTTAGTGCATTTGTCTATACCATTGTCCCTGTCACAAAGCTAGCACAAAAATCCTCATCAGGAAAGTAATGTTAAATGTGGTAAAATAAGTAGTGAACCTTGTTCTGACTACTACTATAGCCTGACAAGAGCTGCTACACATATCCAGAGAAAATGACAGCCTGGAAACTTGACACAAAGGAAAGCAAATGGATCATAGCATGTTTCCCAAAAGCGTCAACTCTACAGGTTTAACTTGGAGTGAAATATGTGTGTGTACAGTATGCATTTGTCTTTCTCTCTGAATCGTCTTCTTCTAGGCCATCCTGAGGGTACACAAGACATATCTGGCTCTAACAACAGTGGACTCAATGTCATCCCCAACGTGTCATTGTTTAATTGGTGTATCAACATATAAATAATCCATTAATAATAACTTAGTAAAGGAGAAAGGCACAATTGCTGGGTTCAAACAAGAGATAAATGCAAAGACAAAACAGTTTTCTATTCTTTCCCCCGCCATTTTCTTTCTCTTGCCTTTTTCCTCATTTCTTCCTCACCTCCTTTTTCCTTTATCTCTGTTATATATATATATATATATATATTTTGTTAAGACCATTCACTATGGTGTTTCCATTATAAATCAATTATAAATAATTTCTGCTCACCAAAATGCTTTGGTTTACGCTTTCATTTGGGCTCCATGATATATACATCAAAGAATGATTTAGTGATCGATGGCACTGCACAGACCAAATGTACTCTACATTCTGGCCAGTATGCTCTGGGTCAAAGGTCACACACCCACATGACTTCTCTGTTGATATCCCTTCGGATCAAAAACCTCAGAGTATTGTGTCCTAGTCAACACAAGTTTGAAAACATAATTCTTCCTTATGAACTTCTCTCTCAAACTCCCTGCTCCTCATTAGTTTATAACAAACCTAGCCTACATACCATCAGCCATGTACTGCATCTCCACTTTAACAAAAGCTTCTGTCCCAAACAGTTAAAGAGTAGTATCAGAGAGGGTGCAAAGTCTAAATTGCTGAACAGAGAAAATATTGTGAAAAAAGAATGACGGAAAGAAAAAGCAAAGAAGACCCATTACAACCTCATTGACTGCTTGGTCATGTTCCCAAATTAAGCAAGACAAACATAAGTAGTGCAGGAAAAATGCACCAAAACATTGTTATTCCTTGGCTTCATATATAAAATCGTAATATTCAAATAACAACAAGTATTAATCCCCAAAATATATAAATATCAATTAATTAATCGCTGGACTTTTTCTTAATTGGAAGCACATGCCATTCCTGTAGCGAGAGCTGGCATTTGATTGGCTTAGGCAGAGAATGGTCTGCGGTTGTGATTGGTGAATAGGAGCGTATTCCATGAAGTACTTCCTTGGCGTGGTCAGATGATCAGTCATGTCTATCATCTTGAGTTCAGTCGAGGGGCAGTCTGAAACAGTTCAGGGAAGACATCAGAGGTAACCATTACAAAATAAGTTATCTTAACCAATCAATCAACGATTGATTAAAGTTATCTTTACAATGTAAACATGCAGAACAAAATGGTCTCTACCTGAGATACCCCTACAATGAAAATCAATGTACAGTTTTACAGGGGACATTAACAAAACAAATCAGCTTAAAAAGTACAGTACAGTTAGCTTTTATAGACACTAGTGCAGGACTCCAATAATCAAATCAACTCTGACTCCAATCATGCAGTATTGATGTTCCAACCTACTGTATTAGTCCTGTAGTGGAGGACTGATGGTTTACATCCTCCCGTTATTCCGACTCACCACTGAGAGGTGGCCATTCTTCGCCTTGGCAACCAGCAGCTCAGAGCCAGACGTGAAGTCTATGATCCCTTCTTTACCTTGGCCCACTGTGAAAGTTATACTGGGAGAGAGAGAGAAAGAGAGATGGAGAAGGAAGAGATGAGGTGCAGTTCATTTACAGTCAAAAGATAATTGTTTTCTATCAAATTAAATTAAATCAGATGGTGATGTATCGCTGGTGTCTATGAATTCAAGTCCTGTCAGCTGGTGGTAGAATTCCATGTAAGCAATTTAACCCCCTAACGTCAATTGATGCACTGGTGTGCAGTGGTGTAAAGTACTTAAGTAGTACTTTCAAGTATTCTTACTTAAGTCGTTTTTTGGGGTATCTGTACTTTACCTGACTATTTATATTTTTGACAACTTTTACTCCACTACATTCCTAAATAAAATAATGTACTTTTTACTCCATACATTTTCCATGACACCCAAAAGTACTCGTTATATTTTGAATGCTTAGCAGGATAGGAAAATAGTCAGATTCGCGCACTTATCAAGAGAACATCCCTGGTCATCCCTACTGCCTCTGATCTGGCGGACTCACTAAACACAAATCCTTCATTTGTAAAGGATGTCTGAGGGTTGAAGTGTGCCCCTGGCTACCCCCCCCCCCCCCCCAAAAAAAAAAATTGTGCCGTCTGGTTTGCTTAATATAAGGAATTTGAAATGATTTCTTCTTTTACTTTTGATACTTGAGTATATTTTAGCGATTACATTTACTTTTGATACTTAAGTACATTGAAAACCAAATACTTTTACTCTAGTAGTATTTTACTGAGGGACTTTCACTTGAGTCATTTTCTTTTAAGGTATCTTTACTTTTACTCAATAATGACAATTGGGTACTTTTTCCACCACTGCCTGTGCAAAAGTGCATAGTTTATATTTATATGAATAAAATCTGAACAGTAAATGTTAGAAACGTACAGCTCTTTTTCTATGAAAACTGACATGCCGCTGAAAAACACAGTATATGGCTTATCTAGTTCCAG
>NW_028159596.1:32500-144578 GCF_964263955.1 Coregonus lavaretus
CGCCATGACTGTTTTCACTGGATAATGCTCTCACCTGCCCAGTTTGTACTCCTCAGGTTTGTAGCCGAGGTGTTTGACCAGTGTGGAGACTCCATCAGCCAGCTTGCCCTGCCAGCTAGGCCAGGTCTCCGGGCACAGGGACTTATACCTGCCAGGGACGGACAAAACATTATACACACACGCTGGTATATTATATGCAAAATATTCAATTTAGGTTATATCACTAACTTTGAATAGTTGTGGAGATTAGTCAATCACTTGCAAGTGTATTAATTTGCTAACAGAATTCATGAATCTGCCATTGAATAAACCTATAATGCCAGTGAACTACATTTAAGCCTGATGGAGGCAGGTCTAGTTCTGAGCCAGGCAGGTCTAGCTCTTAGCCAGGCAGGTCTAGCTCAGAGCCAGGCAGGTCTAGCTCAGAGCCAGGCAGGTCTAGCTCAGAGCCAGGCAGGTCTAGTTCAGAGCCAGGCAGGTCTAGCTCAGAGCCATAGTCACCTCTGGAGGAAGGTCTCATAGTGGCGGCGGTAGGCAAAGCCAGCTCTCCTCACACGGAGGTTCTCCATCAGACCCAGGTACTTCACCTGATGCCTGATGAGAACCTCGTCGAACCGTCCTGAGAGAGAGGTGGGAGAGAGAGAGAAACCACATTAGCCTGAGTTACAGTAGTACCTAACTGATCAGATTGCAATACATTGTTATTTCCATTTTCCATTTTTGTTTCTGTTGAATGGTTTGTTGTTACAGTTGTTAGCATACTGGAGCAGTAACGCGTGACGCTTATGCAATTAAAACACAATTGATCCGACTTAGTCCCAGAAAAGCAGACAATGGACAATAAGGTGAATAGGAGTGAGAAGAGAAAGAGCAACAGTAGGAAAGACAAAAGGCCCTCTATTGACAAAGGGCAGCTCGATATACTAAGAACCGCAGTGTGAAGTACAGTGCTACCATTGATGTTACTGAAAACAATCAAAACGCAAGGTCAGATTTAAGAACCGTAGATACAAGACAGACAAGATATTATAAAAAATGATATAGAACTGGCACAGAAAACCCAAGTGTGATAGCAGATGGCATAGCGGCTGAGAGACCATTTCACAGTTTCAAAGCTAATTTCCTGCAATGGCTTATGCTGTGTTCTTATGCTATCTGAATTACTTAACCATAACAAAATCAATGGGGGCCCCACGCCATGCCATTTAAATAATATATTGATTCTCCCTGACTGTCTAGTTTTTATTTTGGTGATTGTTAGTTCTCAGAGATTATCTTATTTAAAAAGATATTGCTCCATTATATTTTCGACATACTTTATATCTGGTTTTAGTTGTTTAAGTTTACCATCCCGAAAAATAAATAAATATATATTTCTGCAGTGGCAGCCACGATTTAGCAGCAGCGGTGCGCCACTGCTAAATGCATATAGGGGAAACACTGTATTCATTAGGCACCAAATGGAAGCAAAGGTACTGAAACAGGGCGGGACTACCACGACCAATCAAAAAAGTACATTTTGTTTTCCGTTGAACAATGTTTGGAAACATTTTGCTCCGGTGTGCCCCAATGAATACGACCCTGTTGACAGCACGAACAAGGCATCGGTTCCTTCCTACCTGCTTGCTTGGCATCGTTGGGCTTGATGCAGCGCACGTACGACGGCTCCTTGGACATCAGGATCTCCATTAACTTCGCCAGGCTGGTCTTGAACTGGGTCGCTGCCTGGAGGCAGAGACAGAAAGGAAGAAGAAAGAGTGAGCACCGAGCGAGAGATGTAGAGGAGGAGAGAGGAGAGAAGCATAGAGGACAGCTGCTGGCCCGACTGAGGCTGAGGCTGGACAGGACACAGGTCCCAGTGTGCAGGTCACACCGCCCAGGCAGTGACAGAGTTGGGGGCAGGGACGGAGAGAGAGAATGCGTCTCGTCAACAATGCAAACAAACAGTCAACGGACTCGACACCAGCGACCCACGCACCCTCGACCAATGGGCCAAGTGTCAGGGCATTCCTGAGTGTGTGAGCGGGGAGCAGAGATTCCCCTGTCACTCACTCTACCCCACGGCTTCAGTGTGGATGGAGGAAGATCCACAGAACATAAACAAGTGGTTGTTTGTAAGTGTGTATGAGACAGGACATGGGTCTGTGATTGTGTATCAGTGTATGCTTTGGGGTACATTGCATGTATGTATTGGTGCATGCCCATTGGGTGTATCTATGACCTTTGCCCTCTGAATGGTACTACTGGCTGTTCTCACCGTCTCAGGTCTCTTGCTGTCCTTCAGCTCCGCCCGGTCAAAGCACTGGGTCAGAATCTTATTCTCAGACATACACATGACCTATGGATGGACAACACACACAGAATGAGTACAACTCACTATAACTAGAACTACCACACTGCTCTTCACATACACACAGAGAGAGACAAAGACAGTCTACCACAGTGACACTACATACATTTGAGAGTCTAATCTATTTTCCTATCATATCATCCATCTCCTATCTAAATCATTTCCCCTTTGTCCTGAACACTCTCTCTCTCTCTCACACACACACACACACACACACACACACCTCTTTTAAGTTCCTGAAGAGGAGATCATTGTTCTTGTCCAGAAAGCCTGGAGGGGGAAGAGAGAGTGTTAGAGCACATGCACTCCAAATATGGTTGGGGCAAAAAATTATTACACACACAGTAAAACAGACAACTACAAGAAGTACAGGAACATCTAAGGACAAACTTAATGACCGAAGCACAGAACATCCTTTCTCTCCCTCTGGTTATCTCACTCTCGCTTCCCCCTAACAATTGACCATGCTGTTACACACACACACACACACACACACACACACACACACACACACACACACACACACCGTTAACGTTGTAGTTGACATCTCCAGCGTAGTGTAGCAGTCTGAACTCCTCTCGGCCCATCACCTTCCGGGTCTTTCCATCGGCCAGCTTGTGACTACGAGGAACACACAAACAATAAGTTACTATTCATTAGGGTACACCGTAGCAAAACATTTTGCAATGGAAAACGAAAACAAGCATTTCTTATTAAACACGTTCTTCCATTTGGTACCTAATGAACACTACATATGTTTACATATTTTCTGTTGTGTACAGCTTAAAAGGAAAACTCCACCCACAAACTATTAGTCCATTGTTGACATAGTCCCAAAATGTTTTGCTTGTCAGGAATCAAGTTTTCAAGATATGTAACATTCAAAATAGAGAAATCATCCCTGTATGATGCATTTTGTATTTTCTTTCTGTAATTTGAAAGTTACACATCTTCAAAACTTGATTGCTGACAAGCAAAACATTTTGGGACTATGAAACAAATACCAAAAGATAGTTTTTGGGTGGAGTTTTCCTTTAACTCCTCTGTAGCTCAATTGGTAGAGCATGGCGGTTGTAACGCCAGGGTAGTGGGTTCGATCCCCGGGACCACCCATGCGTAAAAATGTATGCACACATAACTAAGTCGCTTTGGATAAAAGCGTCTGCTAAATGGCATATTATATTATTATTATTATTATTATTATTATGCATTTTGTTCCCAATAGATATTTGTTTTTAATAGTTATGCACTACTGCAGACAAAGCATTACAACTTTGTTGATTCATGTAGTCTATGTGCTTCTGTGTCCTGACAAAGTCAACCGTGTTCACTGGGCTGACAGCCAGCTCTCACGACAACTCCTATTGCTCTGTTAGCAGAGGGAGGTGTGTGTGTGTGTGTGTGCGTTTGTATGTGCATAGACACACGTTGTCAAGTGGGCGTGGCCTCCCACAGTATTCTCCAACTTCTCCAGGAAGGTGATGTCACTAGCGTCACCTGGCCTCAGGCACTCCTCATCCTGACAGAGAGAAAGAATGAAAGAGAGAGAGATTAATACATTAGATCGACAGTTGACTGTGACAGTAGGATATACCAGATGCAGAGGGGCCAAGAGGAGAGAGAAAGGTGAAAGGTCAACTTGAAAAGCTCAGGGTTACATTAAAGCTTGAAACGGATTCTCACCAGAATGGAGATGATGCCTTTGAACTTCTCCTCCACCAGATCACAGATGATCTTGTTGTTGAAATACTGCACAGGCTCCCACTGCGAGACAGCAAGGAACATAACTGCATCTTTAAATCGCTTGTTTAGAAAACGGAACAACTGTTCTACATTTTAACGGTTGTAAAACAAAACATTTACAGAATGTTGAGAATCCGGGACAAGAAGGCCATTCTGAACCCACACTATGCATACGGTCATACTCAAACCTTCATGGCCGTTTGCTGTCGCACACACATGATCCCACACACACACAGTTTACCGCCACATTATTAATGGGTTTACCACCACATTGTTATCACAAACACCACAGAACACAGCCCACGTTACACATGTTGTACAATAATGTCCCCTTTGACGGGTGACTAACTGGACATGAATCTCTCTCCCACGGCCCTCTGCACTCAGCTCCCTCATGGGCTCGTATTCACAAAGCGTCTCAGAGTAAGAGTGCTGATGTAGGATCAGGCCCCCCCTTTTCATATAATCTCAGTCATTATGATCTAAAAGCCTAAACCGATCCTAGATCAGCAGCACTCCTCTTCTGAGATTCCTTGCCAATATGGGCCCTGAATCATAGTGGAGTGGGCCACCAATCATTGTGTAGACAGTCATACAGAGCCGATGGCGAGAAGGACAGGACGAGACAGAGAAGAGAGGTAGAGGTGGAAGAGGAGAGAGAAGGAGAATGAGAAGATGGAGAAGTTGGAACAGAGAGAGATGGAGGAGAGCAGTAGAGGCGGAGGGCTGAGAGGGGAGGCAGAGAGAAGAGAGGATGAAGGAGGAGAAGATAGAGCGATAAAACAAAGAGAGTCTCACCGTGATTCCCTCTGCTTCGTACTCATCCTGCTCAGACTTGAGGGTGAGCTCGATGAAGAGCTGCTGCAGCTTCTCGTTACAGTAGTTAATGCAGAACTGCTCAAAACTGAAACACACACACACCAATGATTACAGATGATCTTTTCACGTGGCAATGATATTCAACGCAAACTTGACATTAATATACACTGAATCGTAATGACAGTAAATGGTCAACGCTGTCAAAAACAAAGGATTATGGGGAAATGAGTTCTACAGTGGGGAAAAAAAGTATTTAGTCAGCCACCAATTGTGCAAGTTCTCCCACTTAAAAAGATGAGAGGCCTGTAATTTTCATCATAGGTACACGTCAACTATGACAGACAAATTGAGAAAAGAATATCCAGAAAATCACATTGTAGGATTTTTTATTAATTTATTAGCAAATTATGGTGGAAAATAAGTATTTGGTCAATAACAAAAGTTTCTCAATACTTTGTTATATACCCATTTTGGAAATGACACAGGTCAAACATTTTCTGTAAGTCTTCACAAGGTTTTCACACACTGTTGCTGCTATTTTGGCCCATTCCTCCATGCAGATCTCCTCTAGAGCAGTGATGTTTTGGGGTTGTCGCTAGGCAACACAGACTTTCAACTCCCTCCAAAGATTTTCTATGGGGTTGAGATCTGGAGACTGGCTAGGCCACTCCAGGACCTTGAAATGCTTCTTACGAAGCCACTCCTTCGTTGCCCGGGCGGTGTGTTTGGGATCATTGTCATGCTGAAAGACCCAGCCACGTTTCATCTTCAATGCCCTTGCTGATGGAAGGAGGTTTTCACTCAAAATCTCACGATACATGGCCCCATTCATTCTTTCCTTTACACGGATCAGTTGTCCTGGTCCCTTTGCAGAAAAACAGCCCCAAAGCATGATGTTTCCACCCCCATGCTTCACAGTAGGTATGGTGTTCTTTGGATGCAACTCAGCATGATTTGTCCTCCAAACACAACGAGTTGAGTTTTTACCAAAAAGTTATATTTTGGCTTCATCTGACCATATGACATTCTCCCAATCCTCTTCTGGATCATCCAAATGCACTCTAGCAAACTTCAGACGGGCCTGGACATGTACTGGCTTAAGCAGGGGGACACGTCTTTCACTGCAGGATTTGAGTCCCTGGCGGCGTAGTGTGTTACTTTGGTCCCAGCTCTCTGCAGGTCATTCACTAGGTCCCCCCGTGTGGTTCTGGGATTTTTGCTCACCGTTCTTGTGATCATTTTGACCCCACGGGGTGAGATCTTGCGTGGAGCCCCAGATCGAGGGAGATTATCAGTGGTCTTGTATGTCTTCCATTTCCTAATAATTGCTCCCACAGTTGATTTCTTCAAACCAAGCTGCTTACCTATTGCAGATTCAGTCTTCCCAGCCTGGTGCAGGTCTACAATTTTGTTTCTGGTGTCCTTTGACAGCTCTTTGGTCTTGGCCATAGTGGAGTTTGGAGTGTGACTGTTTGAGGTTGAGGACAGGTGTCTTTTATACTGATAACAAGTTCAAACAGGTGCCATTAATACAGGTAACGAGTGGAGGACAGAGGAGCCTCTTAAAGAAGAAGTTACAGGTCTGTGAGAGCCAGAAATCTTGCTTGTTTGTAGGTGACCAAATACTTATTTTCCACCATAATTTGCAAATAAATTCATTAAAAATCCTACAATGTGATTTTCTGCAAAATAAATTCTCAATTTGTCTGTCATAGTTGACGTGTACCTATGATGAAAATTACAGGCCTCTCTAATATTTTGAAGTGGGAGAACTTGCACAATTGGTGGCTGACTAAATACTTTTTTCCCCCCACTGTATATTCCTCTGGTACCTGTTGTGCTGGAAGACTTCAAAACCATAGATATCCAGGAGACCAATAACTGAAGCATTCTTATAGGTATCATCCTAGAAGAAGAAAACAGTTAACTCTTTATAATAGCTTTCATGAAGGAGCATTCATAAACTGTTTATAAATAGTGTAAGCCAACAGACTAAGAATAAATGAGTAGTTCATTATTTGGTAACATTTATACCTAATAAAGCATGATAAGCACTGCCTAATGATGACCTCACCACAGACATGGACTAGAGCCATTACGACTAGAGCGTATCTCACAGCTGAAATATACACTAACCTAATCCCTATCAGACAATAGTCTATACAGAAATGCAGTGCTGCAGAATGAGCGACACTGCTCTGTCTGACATGTAGTATTACAACACATCCACAAGGGGGAGTACTACTACCACTGACTATAAATGGCCAGCTAAGAGGTCAAAAGTGCAGGCTGAGACAGAAGTGGCAGAAGACTGGGATAGATAAAGGGATATCAGCCAATGTAGGGGATCAGCGGTAAGAGGGGAGTTAACGGGGCATTAGTTAATGTGTGTGTGTGTGTGTGTGTGTGTGTGTGTTACCTTGTAAGCCAGGGAGACGTTGATCTTGTTGACGAGCCAGGTGAAGGTGCGGCCGTACACGGCCTTAGACAAAGCGTCCCGCGCCGACGCTGCCTGCTCCAGGTTCAGAGGGCTCTTCAGCTGGAGGACGGACACAGACAGATCAGACATGGACACACAGACAGACACGCACACACACACACACACACACACAGAGAAGAATGGAAATAGTTATTCTACAATTCCTCACTTGCCGAGGTACTGAGGAGCCAATATATGTTGAATATAGAATGTGGGAACCGTTCTCACAGAGCGCATTATAAAGAGCATTCATTTAGAGAAGGTTCCTGCCTACCTCTTCCCCTTTGGCGATGATCTTTTTGTGTGTTAGAGCTTCTTTCAGGACCAAACCATCCACACCTAGTAACTGCAACGTCAACAACAACAAAACATTAACACACTTCCAAATGAACAACAAAACATTAACAGACATCCAAATTCATTCAACACCAGTATCAGTGTTATTCATCCTATTTAGCCACTGAATGGTGACATTATCGAGTTATGAAGAGAGTAATGTGTTATGATGGAGTATTGACAGGGTACATGATTGACTGAGTATAATATAGTATGAGTAGTGTCCCCATGGGGACACTGTAGTAAGGGGGAGAGGTCATACCCTCGCCAGGTATTTGATCTGTGTGTCTGTAGTGATGTAGGCATTGCCGCTGTCCTCTCCTCCATACTGAATGTTCCCCAAGTGAAGAACACTGGCAATAATGTTTAACAGCTCCTACACAGAGAGAGAGAGGGAGAGAGAGAGACGGCGAGAGAGAGAGAGATGGGGGAGAGAGAAAGACAGAGAGAGAGAGAGATAGAGGAGAGAGACGGAGAGAGAGAGAGAGAGAGAGAGAGAAGGAGAGAGGGAGAGAGAGAGAGGGAGGAGAGTGAGAGAGACAGAGAGAGAGAGAGAGAGAGGGAAAAAGAGAGAGAGAGAAGCCATGTGAAGATTAGACATGATAAGATTATACACATTTTATTGTGATGTGCTAAAGAGAAAGCTATCTTGATGACTGCAAGTATTAGATTAGGCTATCTTGGACTTGAAGAGAGTTATAAAATATAATTAAACTAAAAGGGGGCCAACCATCGTCCCCCCACATGCAGGCATAGACAACATATAGTGAAGTTGGCCTCTTTTGTGTGTGTGTGAGTACTGCATACTATAGAAAACCACCTGCTCTCTCCCCCTTCCCTCTCTGAACTGAGACATACTGAGCTCTTGCCCCAAGCCCAGGCTACAGTCATGAAACGCAAGAGACACCCACATAAATTAGCGCTCTCATCACACACAAACACACCCGCTCTTCACCCCCTATCCCAACACACTCACATATAAGATAAGATCACATTATTAGTCAATATAGACAGTCTCACACAACCTGACTATATACACAAGACTGCAGAACAAAAGGGCATACAGAATGCTTCTGTACAACTACAATAACAAAACAGAGGGTGGCACCCAAAGCACCGACATGATTGGTCAGACAGTCAAATGGAATAAGTATTCAGTGGTAGTATTTAAGGTAATCAACAACACACTACCTCAGTGGCTGACATCATGTCCGTGTGTCTCTGTGTTGTAATAACAGGTCCTTACCTCCACCTCGTCCTCGTTGAAGCCGATGACTGACAGAGCTTTCCTCACCACCTTCCAGTCGCTGCGGTCGTTGATGGAGCTCACCTTGGGACAGTTCCCCTGAGAGACCAACGCAGACAAAACACTGTTAGAGACAAAACACCATCATTCTACATTGCAAGTAAAACAATTCCTCAACAAAGAAGCCAACAGCTAAATCAGCGCTAGTAAGAGACAACAAATGCTTGTGTTAGTAAGACAATTACAAAAGTAAGGTGTTAGTTAAACAAAACCTCTACCAAGCTGCTCTATGAAGAGATTTCAGACGTTTTTGAAAAATAGGCAGGTTCATGTTTATCTCAACAGCCCATACATATACAGTACCAGTCAAAAGTTTGGACACACCTACTCATTCAAGGGTTTTTCTTTATTTTTACTATTTTCTACATTGTAGAATAATAGTGAAGACATCAAAACTATGAAATAACACATATGGAATCATGTAGTAACCAAAAAAGTGTTAAACAAATCAAAATATATTTTATAATTGAGATTCTTCAAATAGCCACCCTTTGTCTTGATGACAGCTTTGCACACTCTTAGCCTTCTCTCATCCAGCTTCATGAGGTAGTCACCTGGAATGCATTTCAATTAACAGGTGTGCCTTGTTAAAAGTTAATTTGTGGAATTGCTTCCCTTCTTAATGCATTTGAGCCAATCAGTTGTGTTGTGACAAGGTGGGGGGGTAGATAACCATACTTGAGACCCAAACAGCTAGACACAGGCTCTGGTCCAAAGTTGAGCACTAGGGAACAGTGTCCCATTCGAGACCCAACCATATAGTGAAACTCTGGTGTGTCCCACCTTGACGAGGTACTGGTACTGCTGGGGGTTCTTCTCCAGGCCCAGGCGCCGCAGCAGGTCCTCCTCACCCCCCTCAATCAGCTGGTAGAAGATGTGGAAGTTCCTCTCTCCATGGTTCTGGTGCACCACCCGCGACTTCTCCAGCAGGTAGTTGAGGATGTGGCCCCCCACTGGAGCACCCTGCCGCCGGGATAGAGGGAACCGAGGAAAGGGGGAGAGGGTGGTGATGCAGGGATACTGAGACAGACACAGGGCCACACAAGGACACAAAACCACATGCAGGTGTATACGCCCCACAAAACGAACGCGCCCCATGGAGAATACAGTAACGTCGGAGTGGAAAAACAAACATATTGTACAAGTTAATATGGAAGGACTGGCAGTGTTTATGTACTGGTATCCCCCTTAAAGGAACATACTCTGTTAGAGTGTGTGTGTGACCACTCACCTTGAAGTCAAACTGGATGTCCATGTATTTGCCGAAGCGGCTGGAGTTATCGTTGCGCAACGTTTTGGCATTTCCAAAAGCCTGGGGGTCACACACATAGGGACAAAGAGAGGGAGACACAAGGGGTGGGAGACACAAGGGGTGGGAGACACAAGGGGTGGGAGACACAAGGGGTGGGAGACACAAGGGGAGGGAGACACAAGGGGTGGGAGACACAAGGGGTGGGAGACACAAGGGGTGGGAGACACAAGGGGTGGGAGACACAAGGGGAGGGAGACACAAGGGGTGGGAGACACAAGGGGTGGGAGACACAAGGGGTGGGAGACACAAGGGGAGGGAGACACAAGGGGAGGGAGACACAAGGGGTGGGAGACACAAGGGGTGGGAGACAGAGGGGGAGAGGATGAAAGAGGGGAGGTCCACAAAGCAAGAAGAGAGAAAAGAGTAGGAGACAGGAGAGAGGACGGAGAGGGGGAGAGGAGAGGGGGAGAGGGGAGAGGTAGACAGATGTGTTAAAGTGGTGTCAGACAGTTAGATGGTGTGTTGGGCTGTGGCTGTGACACGGGGCTAGATTACAGGGCAGTCTGTCTGTACTGATCTGCTCTGCTGTGATCCCCATCTGTCTGGAATCCAACTAGTCTACAGCCCATCCAGTACAGCCAAAACACATCACAGCTCAATACAGTACACACTACATGAGTAGAGACCCCGCTCACTCTCCAGGAGAGCCCGCATACACACACACACAAATATGATGTCTCGTTTTAGACTGGACCAAGCCAGGAACATGCGACAGATGACATGGATTTCCACCCCCACCCCCCCTAGTGTTCACCTCTAGGACTGGGTTGGACTGCAGCAGGCGATCCTTGACCGTCTCGACCTGGTCGCTGGCGGGACAGGTCACGGCGTAGTACTGCAGGATCTTCTTTGACGCCTCCGTCTTGCCGGCACCACTCTCCCCCGAGATGAGGATGCACTGGTCCTTACGCTCCGTCCGCATGGACCGGTAGGAGTTGTCAGACACCGCGTAGCTGGAAAAAAGAAAGTTAAGGGCTTGTAAGTAAGCATTTCACTGTAAGGTCTACACCTGTTGTATGTGGCGCATGTGACAAATACAGTTTGATTTGATGACCTTCAATTTGAAGTGGATGGGATACAGCGGAGTGGATGGGATACAGCGGAGTGGATGGGATACAGCGGAGTGGATGGGATACAGCGGAGTGGATGGGATACAGCGGAGTGGATGGGATACAGCGGAGTGGATGGGATACAGCGGAGTGGATGGGATACAGCGGAGTGGATGGGACACAGCGGAGTGGATGGGATACAGCGGAGTGGATGGGATACAGCGGAGTGGATGGGATACAGCGGAGTGGATGGGACACAGTGGAGTGGATGGGATACAGCGGAGTGGATGGGATACAGCGGAGTGGATGGGATACAGCGGAGTGGATGGGACACAGCGGAGTGGATGGGATACAGCGGAGTGGATGGGATACAGCGGAGTGGATGGGACACAGCGGAGTGGATGGGACACAGCGGAGTGGATGGGATACAGCGGAGTGGATGGGACACAGCGGAGTGGATGGGATACAGCGGAGTGGATGGGATACAGCGGAGTGGATGGGACACAGCGGAGTGGATGGGACACAGCGGAGTGGATAGGATACAGCGGAGTGGATGGGATACAGCGGAGCGGATGGGATACAGCGGAGCGGATGGGACACAGCGGAGCGGATGGGATATTTCCACACTTCATATTGTATATCCTCTACTGCTCATTTGTTTATTATATACTTTCTTATTATGTGTAGTTGTTCTGTTTTTACTGTATCCATCTTGTATATGGACAATTCCACAAAAACTCTATGCATAAGGACTACTTTCAACAATTTCCAATGCAAATGTGTGCTGATACAAAGTTTGGATTAGATTACATATAAATTATTTCGTCTATATTTTGTCTGTACAGTATATTGTTTTTATTGTCCGCACCATTTCACCAGGTCAAATTCCTGGTCCATGCAAATGTACCGGTACTTGGTGAATAAAGTTGATTCTGATTCTACCCTTTTAAATAACATCCCATTTTATACCATACAGTAAGTGAGATATGATGATCCTGCTTCGATGACTCATTTTCACCATGTAATATGTTTATTCAGCCTGTTATGATGACTCATTTTCACCATGTAATATGTTTATTCAGCCTGTTATGATGGCTCATTTTCACCATGTAATATGTTTATTCAGCCTGTTATGATGGCTCATTTTCACCATGTAATATGTTTATTCAGCCTGTTATGATGATTCATTTTCACCATGTAATATGTTTATTCAGCCTGTTATGATGATTCATTTTCTCCATGTAATATGTTTATTCAGCCTGTTATGATGGCTCATTTTCACCATGTAATATGTTTATTCAGCCTGTTATGATGATTCATTTTCTCCATGTAATATGTTTATTCAGCCTGTTATGATGATTCATTTTCACCATGTAATATGTTTATTCAGCCTGTTATGATGATTCATTTTCGCCATGTAATATGTTTATTCAGCCTGTTATGATGACTCATTTTCGCCATGTAATATGTTTATTCAGCCTGTTATGATGACTCATTTTCGCCATGTAATATCAGAGGGGCTCTATGTTTATTCAGCCGGTTTTGCCACATGACAGGCGTCTGATTCAGAGAGGTTGGGTTAAATGCGGAAGACACATTTCAGTTGAATGCATTCAGTTGTGCAACTGACTAGGTATCCCCTTTCCCTGAAACATAGAATTGAGATAACGTTAGCGCCAACGTCAACCCCTCCACAAGACCCCTATCCCCGAAAGAGGGATAAAGGGGGTCAGGCCTGGGGCAGGGAAATCTCCTCCTAGGAGGAACACCCCTCTGGTACCACCAAGCACCATCCCCCCACCCCTCATACCTTCACCCCGTCGCCAATTCATCTCTCTATCTCTCCTCAGTATTCCCTCCCTTCCAAAACACATTTGTCTTTTCCCCCTCAGACAGAAAACATTTGGCTACATGGTCGAGTAGAACGGAAAAAACAAGGAGTCGAGGAGCAGCGAAGCCGGGAATGTTGAGCGCATGGCGTGGTGAGAGAGTCAGAGCAAGGAATTCCCTCTTCGCCTAGCATCTCATCAAACAAAAAGGCCCAATGTAATGTATGCCGAGCAGACACTCAGAAAACCCCCTGTTACTTAACTGTTAGTTCATGACTGAGTCAACTGGGATGGGAGAAGTGAAGGGGGAGAGATGGTGGGTTGTGATACCCGGGGTCAGGTTACTCACATGTGGGGAGAAACCTCGTAGAAGTTGACACCTCGGTAGCGCTCCATGTGGTTCTTGGTGTAGATCTCCAGATCCTTGTAGGGGTTCACCGACACCAGGACTGAGCCGATGTATGTCTGAGAGAGCGAGAAAGAGAGAGTTCATGGTGTCTTTGAGGTGACAACACAGTGGGGGAATGGTGGGATGCATCTACATACACAGCAACATGTTATGCAACGGAATACAAAAACGAGCGTTGTTTATTGGACAAGTTCAGGTAGTCCTTCCCGTTTTGCTATCTAATGAATATGGAGGTGAGAGTAAATGGGTAGGCGTCTTACATAGATGAGGTTCTCCTTGAAGCGCTTGCGGAGGTTCTCGATGAAGGCCGCCTCGCTGGTGTAGTTCTCCAGCAGGACAAAGTCCTGCACCCCCACCCGGTCCCTGGCCGTCAGGGCACTCTCCATCGTGATCCGCACCCCGTCACTACCCACCGCCTAGAGGGAGGAGAGGGAGGTCAGCAATAGGAACCGTGTATATATCGGTATAAAAATAAGGCAGGAGAGAGAACCACAAAAATACCAAGAGAGACATTCTAAGCAGACCCTGGTTAAGTTGAATCAACGTTGCGTGTGAGTATCTCTCAATGTGTTCATTTATGCCTGACAAGTAAGCGCTCATAACAGCCCGGGAATCTAGCTACGTACCTCAAGACACACGATGACACAATTTCCATTAAAAACTATAACAAAGAATAGTTAGCACAAGAGCATTCTCCCTCACAATCAATAACATACACAGACAGAAAGTTATTGTAGAAACTGGAGTTTTGCAGTGTTCCATACCAAAGAGCACTCCTTAGAAAACAACTCACTTTGTAATCTTGTGCAAGCTAGAACTAGAAGTGGAGGAAAACCCAACCCCCCAAAAAGTTTGCACTTCGACCAAAGTCTTACAGGCTCCACCCAGGCTAAAATCCCCAATCTAAAAATAATAGTTCATTCAAACACTTACATCCTTCAGCTCGTCAATGCGTTTGCCCAGAAACTGGTTTTCTACGATGGAGGCTTGAGTTTTACGCATCAGATCACGAATGTTACCCAGATCCATGGCTCACTATACAGTACCACACAGATCTGTCACTAGGCTGTGGATGCATCAACATAGCAGGGAACGCACAGTTGATTATGCCAGCACACACGGGTCCACACATATACGCACTGAACGCACGCACGTTTATTGTCCATGTTCATTACCACACACACATTCTACAGTGCAGCTGCATATGTTGTTGTGTTATTGACACAGTAGAGCCCCGGCCCAGGGGATAGAGAGAGGGAGAGAGGTGCTTCTCCTCCTAATTAAGGGCTAGGTGAGGCAGCTGTTGACAATACGGCTTGTATCATAGAGGAGAAAAACAGAGAGAGAGGAGGGATGAAACGGACAGTACGTGCAAGTGTAGCTGAGGAGGAGAGGAGACTGGAGAGGAACGAGGGGAGGGATGTGTGTGTGTGGTGCCAGGAAGTGATTCCATTCCTTATCCATCATCATCATCATCATCATCATCACTGTACTCCCTAACATTCCAAAAACAACTCCCTGCTTCACAGTACCCCACCCTACTCCCCCTTCTTCTCCATCCCTCCTTCTTTACATCCTCCCACTCTCTCTCCATCCATCCAGCCTCCGTCTGTCTGCTTTTCGCAACAGTTATACATAGTGGCGCCGGAGAGGATGGCTGCCGTTTTACAGCCCTCTAACCGATTGTACTATTATGTGTGTTTTTCCGCGTTATTTGTCATTTATTCTGTACATAATGTTTCTGCCACCGTCTCTTATGACCAAAAAGAGCTTCTGGATATCAGGACAGCGATTACTCACCTCGTATTGGACGAAGTTTTTTCTTTAACAAGTCGGACGCGAAGGATATCCTACAGACACCCGACAAGGCCCAAATCCCCGTCATTCGCATGAGAAAGAGACGGAGATATCGTGGACGTAGGTCGGGGTGCCTTGTAAGGATCCGACGGCGAGCAAACTGCCTCTTCCATCAATCCTATTAGCCAATGTTCAATCATTTGAGAATAAATTAGATGACCTAAGATTACGGTTATCCTACCAACGGGACATTAAAAACGGTAATATATTATGTTTCACCAAGTCGTGGCTGAACGACGACATGGACAACATACAGCTAGCGGGCTATACGCTACATCGGCAGGATAGAACGGCTGACTCCGGTAAGACAACAGCTGGTGCACAAAATCAAATACTAAGGAAGTCTCAAGGTTTTGCTCGCCTGAGGTAGAGTATCTCATGATAAGCTGTAGACCACACTATTTACCAAGAGAGTATAAGGCCATAAGTGAACAGGAATACGCTCATCCAGAGGCAGCGCTGCTAGTGGCCGGGGACTTTAATGCAGGGAAACTTAAATCCGTTCTGCCTCATTTCTATCAGCATGTTAAATGTGCAACCAGAGAAAAAAACTAAAAAAACTCTAGACCACCTTTACTCCACACGCAGAGACGCATACAAAGCTCTCCCTTGCCCTCCATTTGGCAAATCTGACCATAACTCTATCCTCCTGATTCCTGCTTATAAGCAAAAACTAAAGCAGGAAGCACCAGTGACTCGGTTAATAAAAATGTGGTCAGATGACGCAGATGCTAAGCTACAGGACTGTTTTGCTAGCACAGACTGGAACATGTTCCGGGATTCTTCAGATAGCATTGAGGAGTACACCACATCAGTCACCGGCTTTATCATTAAGTGCATCGATGACGTCGTTCACACAGTGACCGTACGTACATACCCTTAACCAGAAACCATGGATTACAGGCAACATCCGCACTGAGCTAAAGGGTAGAGCTGCCGCTTTCAAGGAGCGGGACTCTAACCCGGACGCTTATAAGATATCCTGCTATGCCCTCCGACGAACCATCAAACAGGCAAAGAGTCAGTACAGGACTAAGATTGAATCGTACTACACCGGCTCTGACGCTCGTCGGATGTGGCAGGGCTTGAAAACTATTACAGACTACAAAGGGAAGCACAGCCGCGAGCTGCCCAGTGACAAGACTTCGAGACGAGCTAAACTACTTTTAAGCTTGCTTCGAGGCAAGCAACACTGAAGCATGCATGAGAGCACCAGCTGTTCCGGATTACTATGTGATCACGCTCTCCGTAGCCAATGTGAGTAAGACTTTTAAGCAGGTCAACATTCACAAGGCCGCAGGGCCAGACGGATTACCAGGACGTGTACTCCGAGCATGTGCTGACCAACTGGCAAGTGTCTTCACTGACATTTTCAACATGTCCCTGACTGAGTCTGTAATACCAACATGTTTCAAGCAGACCACCATAGTCCCCATGCCCAAGGACACTAAGATAACCTGCTTAAATGACTACCGACCCGTAGCACTGACATCTGTAGCCATGAAGTGCTTTGAAAGGCTGGTCATGAAACCCTAGACCCACTCCAATTTTCATACCGCCCCAACAGATCCACAGATGAATGATGCAATCTCTATTGCACTCCACACTGCCCTTTCCCACCTGGACAAGAGGAACACCTACGTGAGAATGCTATTCATTGACTACAGCTCAGCATTCAACACCGTAGTGCCCTCAAAGCTCATCACTAAGCTAAGGATCCTGGGACTAAACACCTCCCTCTGCAACTGGATCCTGGACTTCCTGACGGACCGCCCCCAGGTGGTAAGGGTAGGAAACAACACATCTGTCACACTGATCCTCAACACGGGGGCCCCTCAGGGGTGCGTGCTCAGTCCGCTCCTGTACTCCCTGTTCACCCATGACTGCATGGCCAGGCATGATTCCAACACCATCATTAAGTTTGCCGACGACACAACAGTGGTAGGCCTGATCACTGACAACGATGAGACAGCCTATAGGGAGGAGGTCAGAGACCTGGCCGTGTGGTGCCAGGATAACAACCTCTCCCTCAACGTGACCAAGACAAAGGAGATGATTGTGGACTACAGGAAAAAAAAGAGGACTGAGCACGCCCCCATTCTCATCGACGGGGCTGTAGTGGAACAGGTTGAGAGCTTCAAGTTCCTTGGTGTCCACATCACCAACAAACTATCATGGTCCAAACACACCAAGACAGTCGTGAAGAGGGCACGACAAAGCCTATTCCCCCTCAGGAGACTGAAAAGATTTGGCATGGGTCCTCAGATCCTCAAAAAAATTCTACAGCTGCACCATCGAGAGCATCCTGACTGGTTGCATCACCGCCTGATATGGCAACTGCTCGGCCTCCGACCGCAAGGCACTACAGAGGGTAGTGCATACGGCCCAGTACATCACTGGGGTAAAGCTTCCTGCCATCCAGGACCTCTATACCAGGCGGTGTCAGAGGAAGGCCCTCAAAATTGTCAAAGACTCCAGCCACCCTAGTCATAGACTGTTCTCTCTGCTACCGCACGGCAAGCGGTACCGGAGTGCCAAGTCTAGGTCCAAAAGACTTCTCAACAGCTTCTACCCCCAAGCCATAAGACTCCTGAACAGCTAATTATGTCTACCCGGACTATTTGCACTGCCCCCCCACCCCCATCCCATCTTTTTACGCTGCTGCTACTCTGTTAATTATTTATGCATAGTCACTTTAACTCTATCCATATGTACATATTACCTCAACTAGCCGGTGCCCCCGCACATTGACTCTGCACCGGTACCCCCCCTGTAGATATATATATATAGCCTCCCTACTGTTATTTTATTTTACTTCTGCTCTTTTTTTCTCAACACTTTTTTCTTGTTGTTTTATTTTACTTTTTGCATTTATTTTTTAAATAAAAAAGTAAAATAAAACATTGTTGGTTAAGGGCTGTAAGTAAGCAGTCTATGCAAAAGGAGCCGACGGAGGTCCCTTTGCATTCCAAAAATTCAGCCGCACAAATGTACACAGAACTACGTAGAGAGCAATGCAAATGGCTCTCGGTTGGCTCCAATTACATCTGTAACCTTTACGGAGTGATGACTCAAGCCTTCACTCTGGCCTTTTTAACTCTCACTTCATTCACACTGTATCCCTCTGAGGGTCTTTAGGTAGTTTGTGGTCACCACCACCCCTCCATCTCCTTTCTCTCCTCCACCATCCCCCCTTCAAGTCGTAGGCCCGTATTCACAGTCTCAGAGTAGGAGGGCTCATCTAGAATACTTTCTGCCTTTTCAGATCATAATGAAATACGATATGGAGAGGGGTGACCTGATCCTAGATCAGCACTTCGACTATAAGAGGCTTTTGGAATATGGGCCCTGAGCCTTGGTGGCCTTCATTTCACATGGCCAGGGGGGAAAACAAAGAACCTGCAGTTCCTGGGGAAAAAGTGATCCGTCTCGGGGCGGTGCTGCGCTGAGAGAAGTCTCTCTTCCAGGCTTCGTTGGGCTCGTTAGTGAGAAGCCTGTTATCTGGGTATCTAAATCGCTCCAACAGCCAGGGGAAAGCCATAGAAATATAATTATGGGGCGGCAGGTAGGAGCGTTGGTCCAGTAACCGAAAGTTTGCTGGATTGAATCCCTGAGCTGACAAGGTAAGCATTTCAAATAAAATCAAATCAAATTAGGTCACATGCGCTGAATACAACAGGTGTAGACCTTACAGTGAAATGCTTACTTACAAGCCCTTAACCAACAATGCAGTTAAGAAATAATACCAAAAATAAATAAATAACACAAAAGAATACAATATAAAATAATACGAAATAAAAGTAACAGATAATTAAGAGCAGCAGTAAAAATAACAATAGCGAGGCTATATACAGGGGGTACCGGTACCGAGTCAATGTGTGGGGGCACCGGTTAGTCGAGGTAATTGAGGTAATATGTACATGTAGGTAGAGTTGTTAAAGTGACTATGCATTGATAATAAACAGAGAGTAGCAGCAGCGTAAAGGGGGGGGGGGGCAATGCAAATAGTCTGGGTAGCCATTTGATTAGATGATCGGGAGACTTATGGCTTGGGGGTAGAAGCTGCTTAGAAGTCTCTTGGACCTAGACTTGGCGCTCCGGTACCGCTTGCCGTGCGGTAGCAGAGAGAACAGTCTATGACTAGGATTGCTGGAGTCTTTGACAATTTTGAGGGCCTTCCTCTGACACCGCCTGGTATAGAGGTCCTGGATGGCAGGAAGCTTGGCCCCAGTGATGTACTGGGCCGTGCGCACTACCCTCTGTAGTGCCTTGCGGTCAGTGGCCGAGCAGTTGCCATATCAGGCAGTGATGCAACCAGTCAGGATGCTCTTGATGGTGCAGCTGTAGAACCTTTTGAGGATCTGAGGACCCATGCCAAATCTTTTCAGTCTCCTTAGGGGGAATAGGTTTTGTCGTGCCCTCTTCACGACTGTCTTGGTGTGCTTGGACCACGTTAGTTTGTTGGTGATGTGGACACCAAGGAACTTGAAGCTCTCAACCTGTTCCACTACAGCCTCGTCGATTAGAATGTGGGCATGCTCGGTTCTCTTCTTTTTCCTGTAGTCCACAATCATCTCCTTTGTCTTGATCACATTGAGGGAGAGGTTGTTGTCCTAGCACCACACGGCCAGGTCTCTGATCTCCTTCCTATAGGCTGTCTGATCAGGCCTACCACTGTTGTGTCATCGGCAAACTTAATGATGGTGTTGGAGTCGTGCCTGGCCATGCAGTCATGAGTGAACAAGGAGTACAGGAGGGGACTGAGCACGCACCCCTGAGGGGCCCCCGTGTTGAGGATCAGCGTGGCAGATGTGTTTTTACCTACCCTTACCACCTGGGGGCGGCCCATCAGGAAGTCCAGGATCCAGTTGCAGAGAGAGGTGTTTAGTCCCAGGGTCCTTAGCTTAGTGATGAGCTTTGAGGGCACTATGGTGTTGAATGCTGAGCTGTAGTCAATGAATAGCATTCTCACATAGGTGTTCCTTTTGTCCAGGTGTGAAAGGGCAGTGTGGAGCGCAATAGAGATTGCATCATCTGTGGATCTGTTGGGGCTGGGTCTAGGGTTTCTGGGATAATGGTATTGATATGAGCCATGACCAGCCTTTCAAAGCACTTCATGGCTACAGATGCGAGTGCTACGGGTCGGTAGTCATTTACATTTACATTTTAGTCATTTAGCAGACGCTCTTATCCAGAGTGACTTACAGTTAAGTGAGTGCATACATTTTCATACAGGCCCCCGGTGGGAAACGAACCCATAACCCTGGCGTTGCAAGCTCCATGATCTACCAACTGAGCTACAGGGGACTAAGGCAGGTTACCTTAGTGTTCTTGGGCACAGGGACTATGGTGGTCTGCTTGAAACATGTTGGTATTACAGACTCAGACAGGGAGAGGTTGAAAATGTCAGTGAAGACACTTGCCAGTTGGTCAGCGCATGCTCGGAGTACACGTCCTGGTAATCCGTCTGGCCCTGCAGCCTTGTGAATGTTGACCTGTTTAAAGGTCTTACTCACACCGGCTACGGAGAGCGTGATCACACAGTCGTCCGGAACAGCTGATGCTCTCATGCATGTTTCAGTGTTGCTTGCCTCGAAGCAAGCATAGAAGTAATTTAGCTCGTCTGGTAGGCTCGTGTCACTGGGCAGTTCGCAGCTGTGCTTCCCTTTGTAGTCTGTAATAGTTTGCCAGCCCTGCCACATCCGACGAGCGTCGGAGCCAGTGTAGTACGATTCGATCTTAGTCCTGTATTGACACTTTGCCTGTTTGATGGTTTGTCGGAGTGCATAGCGGGATTTCTTATAAGCTTCCGGGTTAGAGTCCCGCTCCTTGAAAGCGGCAGCTCTACCCTTTAGCTCAGTGCGGATGTTGCCTGTAATCCATGGCTTCTGGTTGGGGTATGTACGTACATTTGTCGTTCTGCCCCTGAGCAAGGCAGTTAACCCACTGTTCCCCGGGCGCCTATGACATGGATGTCGATTGAGGCAGCCCCCCGCACCTCTCTGATTCAGAGGGGTTGGGTTAAATGCGGAAGACACATTTCAGTTGAATGCATTCAGTTGTACAACTGACTAGGTATCCGCCTTTCCCTTTCCCTAATGATGCCACGATGTGTGGACCATTCTACGGACATTCTTCTCTTTCTTTTTAACACAGGGAGGGAGTTCTCTCTCTGACAGGGAGAGAATTAGGAACCCTCTTTCTCCCAGGGCTCGTTGGGCTCGTTAGTGAGAAGCCTGTTATCTGGCCATCTAATCAAGGGATGGGTAACTTTGAGGGGTTGGGGGCCACAACAAATCTGAACTCATCATGAGGGGGCGCAGTTGCTTGCGGATCTGCATACCCACATCCATGAGACTGACTTACATAATCAATGGGGGGCACCCGACTGGTAATTCGACCACGATAACAAGTTCATTTAGCAATCTAAAACATTTTAGCTGACATGGGCTAATTGATTGACTATCAGTAACTAACATTAGAGAAAAACTTCTGATGCACAATGAAAATGTTGAAATTGCACCTTGTCTATTCTACTATTCTGACTCGCAACAGTAATTTGAGACTCCAACAGCCAGGGGAAAGCCATAGAAATAGAATTCCTAGAATGGACACCCCATCTAAGTTAATGATGGGTGGGACGACCGTTCTATTGATTTTATTTCTATGGGGAAACAATTTCATGAAACAATGGAACAGGGCCAACTTTCTTCTTAACACAGGGAGGGAGTTCTCTCTATGACAGGGAGAGGAACCCCTTTTCTCCCGCTTCGGTTTCCCCTTCTCTCAGAGTTCTCCCAACACCACCTCTCTCTCCATTACTTCATTGTTCTTCAAATGGGGCTTTTACAGTGTTTTCCTGCCTCCCCACCCTCTGCCCCTTCCCACCACACACGTCCTTGTTGAACACACCAACACCCCTGCGCTACCTACAGTACATTCCGCTACCAGCATGCTGTCACCTTTTCCAAATCCTATAGAGAAAACAAAGGAGCTGGGAATCCGGCTAGGCCTACTGCTGTGTTCTCTCGCCACTTCCCTCACCCACCCACTCTCTCTCTCTCATCTACACAGAGTAGTGAACAACCGGGTGTGGCTAAGGGGAATGAGTGGGTCTGCTGCATAACCATAAAACAAAGCTTGCCCTTTGCCTGACCTTAGCGTTGCCCTTTGGTTGCTTAAAAGGTCTAAATTGTGATATATAAAAGCCATATGAATGGCGTATGGACCAAGCAGCTGAATGGGTAATTTGCATTTTCAGCATCTTTAAGTCTGTAATGTATAACAGATTAACATATCATCCATTACAGTTACAGTGAGTGAAGTGTAAGTGGTTATGTTGCTATACGGAATCAACTGTAAGTGGTCTTTAGCCATAGTATCCTGCTATATTATTACATAATAGAATTTCATGTTATTAGCCTTTTCAGATTGGACTGGAGGGGGGGGGGGGGTCGAAGAGTTAAAACATTAATAAAAGGCTTCTTTATAAATGGTCACTTCTTGATCATTTTTCTCTGGTAAATGATCTCAGTAGAAGAGTAAGACTAACGCTGCATTTAGACGAGGGACGCAAAAAACGTCATACCAGTCAGCATAGCCGCACAAGAAAGCAAGAAAGACTGACGGCAAAAGCAAGCCAGCACGCATTGCTATGGTGATTTCAGTAAACAAACAGTGCAAATCAACATCCGGTAGAAAACAACTACGGAAGACCGCAAAATATGAAATATTTCAACTCTGGCGGCAAGTCCTGTCTACGCGTGGCGGCTAACGGCATTCACCGCCAGCCTCAGCGACATTTATCGTACGTCTCTCATTGAAAACAATGGCATCCGGTTTGCAGTCTACCTATCTAAACTCAGCATAAGAGTAAGAATAGGGAGGGATTTATGTCTGTTGGAAAGTGGAGAATATAGGCCTTTTCACCGGTTCCGTTTAAGCCAGTGTAACTAAAAACAAATACGTGTGTAATCTGCTCCTACGGAGAGCACGGTTAGCCACTCAGAGTTTTGCTCTTTTGAACATTTTTCCACTATGAATCAGTTGTCTGGCTCTCCTCCGCTATTCTCTCATTCGTCTTGTTAATAAAAAGGGAGGGATACCGAGAGGGAAAGAGAGCGACCACAGATCGATCCTTTAGGTTTCACAGACATTATGGGATCATACACGTGACAACATATTGTGACTCACTACAGAACTGAAAGGTGACAGTGGCATGGGCTTTCTCAAGGTTGTAGGCTGACTGTGAAGTTTCTGGGTTTTCCATGGCCGCAAGTGAGGTCAAAAGTGGCCATTTAGCAAGGAAGCGAAATGATTAAAACAGTCAAGATATGTATCAAAGCACAACAGGGTATCCTGCGCACTCTCACTTCTAAAGCATAACCTTCGGGTATATTGAATTATTGAACTGCTATTAGTGCATATATCATGCGTTATAATGCATAGCTTGTTATAAATGCTTATAATGCATTACAAAGCAGGTATTCATTGGAAGTGTTACTGTAGAAATATGTATCATGGAAACATACTGAGACTGTGAGAACCTACTGAAGTGAAATCAATAAGGGTTTACGATGACAGACGTGGGAAGAGCTATTTCAACAAGACCACTATTTTCCATGACATTGCTATGACATGTATCAGTGGCCAACTTCAAGTTTATAGTAACGTTTTGATGGTGATTGACTGCCATGGATTCCCCCCTCAAGGCTTGGAAAAGAGGGACACATGTGAAGACGTGTGTGTGTGTGTGTGCACGCACGTGTGTGTATAGGGGAAAGTGGACGGACAGGTGTGACAACTATAGCTCTACGTTAGCAGGTGAAAACATTCTCAATTTCCCACTCATTACGGGCAGCTGTGTTAGAAAAAATATTCCCCTTCAAAAAGGACAAGGTATCGGATTCATGTCCGGCCCAAAACACAGACCCAACCAAAGGGTTAGAGGGCATTTCAAGAACAAAAGTCAACAGGTTCTCTACTTTCTTTCTGCCAAACTTTTCCTTTACGCAAACTAGTCCTTTCCTCACTACAGCAGATCAGCCAATTAAAAAGAAAAGCAACCGTGCGCCCAATAAGAGGCAGTGGTGACCGCACATTTAGTCTCTCAGGGGACACTCTGTAGTCAGTGTCTCTCTGTCTGCCAGCCCCTCATTGCAGTGTGCCACTAAAATAAACAGCATTTCCTCCCAATGAGATTCTAAATCAGGAGTTACTGACAGGGAGAGAGAGGGAGGCAATAGTGAGGTCATCTATTGCAGGCTAAAGTATTGTATACAATGGGCCTCATATAGCATGAGGAGCTTTCATTGCAGTCTCAGAGTGCTACTTTCAAGGAGAGACTGGAAGACTCAGGAATGACAGGTCATATTGCTGTTGGTCAAAATATTTTATTAATTCCACCTAAACTAGTATGGACAACTTCTAATGCACTCCTTACAAGATGGGAGACCCTGGGAATGGGGCACCTGGTTTTGCTAACCAAAAACGAGAATTTCTTATTGGACAAGTTCAGGTAGTCCCTCCCAGTTTTCTTCCGTTTGGGGTCTAGTGAATACGACCCTGTTCAAAGGGGCTACTCAACGTCTTCCTCATTAGTGCTCTTTCAGTGTGCAGTTAGCTGGAGATCCACAGCAGCATTGGTTCACACACACTAGCACTCCTTTGATAACATGCTGTGTCCTTGAAGTCAACTAAACAAACCAATGAAACTGTACAAATCATCATATTTGGTCTATAAAAACACTATGACATACAACCAGGGGTTGAATTGGGATTTTGAATTGGGATTTTGAATTGGGTAGTGGAAATATCACTCAAATCGATGGTTTTCCATGGGAATTGTTTCAAGTGACCACACCCCTCAAAGGGGTTTTAAAGCAGGCTGAGGACAACACGCTGTTAGGAGCCAAACACAGTGGGGTGTTCAATCCCAAAAAATAAGATGAGAAGGAAATTAAATTACTGGTAAAAGTAAATGGTGGAAACTTCCTAGCCTATGCCTTCACCAAGCCAATGGTTTTACATTTGTGAGGAGTAGTGAACGAGTGCACACTTCAGGAAGAAACAGAGATTATTGGGACACAACCACAGTCTTCCCTCACAGTCCCCTCCCCCAGAGAGTCAGAGTCACACAAAGATAGAGGACTCATCTTTAGATCTGTGCCATTATAGCGTCTGTGGCAGCATGAGTTGAGGCTACAACCCATAGGAATCCCCACCCAGTTGACTACTTTAAAAATGGCAGAAGCAGGGTGGAAGTCCTGTGGCAATGTCCATGCTAAAACTGGGTATATCCATGATGAGTCCTCCATCTATCTCTATGGAGTCCCCAGGCTGCGGAGGTGACAGTGATAGGAAGATATGCAGTGGGGTTGGGGAAGACTTGGAGCGCTGCCTCGGTGCTGTGACAGACTGACAGTTTCATTAACATCGTCACTCTCACTCAGCGCCAAAGAATCCAGGCCCAGCCTCAAAACACAGGTCTGCCATTGCAACACTGTGGTGGCGCAAACACACCAACACAAACAGATACCGCATAGAAATGAGAACTGGGTGGTATTCAATACAGAACACTTTTTGCGAAACGTTTTGCAATGGAAAAGGAGAACGAGAATTTCTTATTGGACAAGTTTGGGTAGTCCCTTCCTGTTTCAGTCCGTTTTCTTCTGTTTTGGTGCCTAATGAATACGACCCTGGATAGGAAGAGAACGTGGGAGATTCATTTAGATGGATTATAGGTGGTTCAGTGTCAGGACTCAGGAGAAACTGGCTACGTGCTTTGTGATCAAACTCCTCCGGTTAAAAGTGATGGATGGAGAGCTAGATATGAAGATTAGATCATTTCATAGATGGATAGCTAGGTTGGTGTCAGGAGAAACTGGTGCTTTGTGGTCAGAACCCAGCTACATTCCCCTCTCTCCTGTGGCCTTGCAGTTCAAGAGTACTGACTGTCAAAGCTGTTACGTAATACACCCTCTACGTACACTTTCTTAATAAAGTTTATCCTAGCGAAACCTCCACCGACCGAATCCCTCTCCCCTAGACAGGAAAAGCAGCCATATATATTTTCTGCCCTTAGACTTATGTCCTTAAGCACCACCACATGAACACAATTTAAACTGAAGCGCACACACACACACACACATCTACAAATACACACGACTCAACATGAAACTTGTACTGTTGTGTTGTTGAGTGCTGCTTCCAAGTTCCAAATTCCTTTTGAAGAGAATGAGTGAGTGAGCGTGCAGTTCTTTTCTTACCATGGCTCTGTACTTCATCTCTCTCCTTCCTGTTTATTGGTTGGCTTTAAGAATCGTTTATATTCCCAGAATGCGAGTCGTCCACGTCAGCGCGATCGTTTGTTTTTATAACTTCTCCGAAGCCATGTGTAGGAGTGACTCAGCTCCCATCACCTCTCCTGTTACTTATTTGATCCCTCTCAGTCAGTCACTCTCTCTCTACCTTTCTTGCTCACTCCTTCTTTCTACAGAGTGACACATTCCACCCTCCTTTTCTCTCTCTCCCCCCCCCCCCCCCCCCCCCCCCGCTCTCCTCCAGCACAGGGCCCAACAAGAGACTTACAGTAGAAGGTGAAACACACTAGCCTTGAAGTAGTTCTAGTTTCTCTCAGTCCCTCTCCTCTCTCTGCCTCCTCTGCGCTTAAAACAAGGCAGATGGGGCATAAAAAACCCCCACAAAAACATCTCTAGCACACACATCTGGACTCAACCACCCCTGGAGAGAGAGAAATGAAGAAATGGAAAATGTGTCCCTCTGTCAGTGGCGGCTCCTGAAAAATTTCTCAGGAGGGGCAATTTTTCTGATGATTTAGGTGACCTACACACATTTAAAAAAAGATATGTCCAGCAACAACATGAAGACAGGGGCAGCATATAAGTCAATACCAGAAGCATTTATTGACTGATCTGGGGAGATGGATTCCAGTTTCTGTGACAGATTATAAATAATCTCTGATGCCTTTGTTATATTAGCTTTTGGTTGAATGTACTGTCGTAGTAAATATATAATGTTATAGCTTGGTCTGACTAAAATCTTGTGCATGACCCATTTTGTGTTGGGCGTTTGTTTTCAATCAATGCTGTTCCTATCCTATAACAATGGACAAAAGAGTCCTATCTTGTCAGCCTTGTCAGCAGGTGGCCAAGGACAACACCCACGCCATAGGTCTCTCAGTTCTTCCAACTCACGAGTTCTTGCTCTGAGGACACACACACACACACACACACACACACATCATCATCACTGATAACACACACACACACACACATCATCACTGTTAAACACACACACACACACACACACACATCATCACTGTTAAACACACACACACACACACACACACAAAAATCCCCTCTCTTTAGGCTGAACATTTGAAGACAGAGAACCCGACTCAGAGCCAATGCAACAGTGGAGGGGACCTCGCCCAACTCATCAGGACCAATCAGAAGATCAGAACTACTAGATTCAACCTACATCATTTATTGTATAAAATGTCAGCACACAATATTTTCGGGGCTCTCTTCAGATAGCTCCCTAAGAGTTTGACGAACGAGTCCGTGCACGCGATTCCAGATATCTTTACCTCTGAATAAACTGCCTTTATTATACCATATCCACCCTGTCCAAAGTCTCTACTTGGTCTCAGTTCTCCAGTAAACTTGTGATTATCAACAGTACACAACGGTAACAAACAATTGGGGGAACTCACGGGGCAGATAGTAAGGTCGCAGTGACACAGAAAGCAGTTCAATGTCGGGGCTCGGGGGTACAGAGTCGCTCTCTTACCAGGATCGATTTTCCCTGTGACTGTCAGATCGAGGTCCGCTCCGACCAGGGTGAAGCCGGCCGGCTCCACTTCTCTGTCCGGGACTCGGTCATCCAGCCAAGTCTCCCAGCTGTATTGGATTCCGCTGCCAGCAACGTTTTCATTATTTAGTCCGTTCGTAGCGGGTATGTACACGATCAACAAGATCAGTCCAAAACCCACCACTGGAAATCCATGGTTGGCAGAATGTTTGTAAACTAAGTGTACAAATTAAAAACATAAAATAACGCCACTAAGTGTACAAATTAAAAACATAAAATAACGCCACACTGCAGGTCGCAACAGAGACGCTGCTAGCCGCTATTTGCTTAGTTACGTTCATGGTTACGTCACGTATGACGAAAGCGCGTAAGTGCAAGCCCACAGACACCCATAGAGAATGTATTGAAAGCTTTGAAATTTGAAAAAAATAGATTTTACATGACAGGCTATGAGAGACTTCTGGGCGATTTTCAACCTGACTGAAATCGCCCAAAAACGGGCGGGGCCATTTGAAGCACGACTTTAGCCTGATTTGACATTTAGTGGCAGTCAGATCAGATTACAACACTGATAACTACTGTTGCCGTGATATAATTGATTAGAAAAAAAATCCCTTCCTTTTCCCGTTTGGCAGTGCGTCGCCCATATCGCCCTATTGAACAGGCCGTCCCTGCCCTCTGTACAAGGAGAGGGGGAACCTGTGGGGGGCTATGGGAGAATACAGGATGACTCCCACAGGAAGACAAACGGTACTTTACTAAATGTTTTATGAACTATAGCTTAATCATATAGTTTCCTTCCTCTGCCTCTTCTTTTAGGAGACAATGGTGATTTAACAGAAACCCAGGCAGGCAGGGAGTGGAACAGTCCACTACTGCCATGATTAATGTTGCTGAGCTGAGAAGTCACTAAGTAGGATTCCATCATTAACGTTACTCTGATAGAACTATTATTATGACCATGGCTGCGTTCCAAATGCCATCCTATTCCATATGTCTCTGGTCAAAAGTAGTGCTCTATGTAGGGAATAGGGTGCCATTTGGGACACTGTACATCATTTGTCCAGAGCTGTCTGGCAGTCAGAGACTGAACACAACACTAGCCACTTTACTGTGAATCAAAGAAATAAGCACACAATAATATTAGCTTGAACATTTTAAGATGCACTATGCAGAAATCGCACCGCCATTTCCTGGTTGCTAAAATTCTAAATTGTTCACTTAATTTCAGTTTACGTGAAAAAACAAGCACGTATAGTGTAAAGCAGGGTTTCCCAAACTCGGTCCTGGGCCCCTCCTGGGTGAACGCTTTGTTTTTTTCCCTAGCACCACACAGCTGATTCAAATAACCAACTCATCATCATCAAGCTTTGATTATTTGAATCCGATGTGTAGTGCTAGGGCAAAAACCTAAACGTGCACCGGGGCGGCCCCAGGACTGAGTTTGGGAAACCCTGGTGTAGAGAATCATTATACCATCTACACCGCTGTGAAATAAAATGTTCCATAAGCAAAAATATTGTATTTTCAGCTGGTGTACAAAACCTAAACTTAAGAACAGGAAGCATAGAAATAGCGAACATAGAACAGATTTACCGCATCTTAGACTTGCTTTCAATAAAAATGACAGATCTATAACACATTTCTATGTGAATTTGGTCTGGTCCCCCAAAAAGTTACATATTGCAGCTTTAGGGATAGTTCAGCAACATCACATAACTTTTTTTTATAGGTAAAGAAACCTATCAGTGTGGAATAACAAGATCATTGTGGATTGCAGTTTTTAAGGTAAGGAAACCATCTATATTTGTAATATCCCTTTAACAAGCTCTGATTAAACAAAGGGCCGGTTTACATAGATTAAGCCTAATCATGGACAACAAACATGACGCTCATTAGGCTTAATCTGTGTCCAGAAGTCTGTCCCAAAGAGTGAAAGAGGGCAAATAAAATGAGAACTGCAGAAACACCGAAATCATGACAGTGGTGGTGAGCCCCAGAGTTAAGGGGTATGATGGCTGTGTACTACAAAGGCCCAGGAAATCCCAACTTTATAATAATCATTAGCAGGAGTCAGTGTTTCCTGTCTGTGGAAGTAGTGGTGCCTGGTGGCTGCAGCAGACAGCCAAGCCACATGTACCCTTTTCACATTGTCCTTTTCAACACAGTTCTAATGGATGTTTAACCAGGCCAGCTCAGTACAGCTTGATTTATTTCTGTCCATTTCGGCTCAGTAGTGTGAAAAGCCAGGTATTCCCTCTCTGTTTCAGTCCGTTTTTCTCAGTTTCATGCCTATTGAACAGGACCCAGGTGAGGATGTTGGGGGTTGGTGGCTCTCTTGTTCCTGCCCCACCCTGCAGACAGGTCCCAGCGTTCCCCAGGCCAGCCCCTAATACAGCTCAGGTAAAGCCATGGCCATGTTCATCCTGTAGTCTGCAGCCATGTCGTCTGGAGCCTTGCAGCCCTCCCCCTGCCTGTTGCTCCTGCTGACACAGCACTCTACAGCCCCTCTATTGGACAAGCCTACTGCTCAGCTGGCAGTAGTGGCATATGACAGAGGAGTGAGACAGTTAGAAACGAGAACTTCACCGCACCTTCACTTTTCAAAACATGCTCTTTCTTTAGTGGTCTGTAATCTCCAATATATGCTACAGAACTACGCTCAGGAATCACTCTCGGCACTGCCAACATAATTAGAGCCCCCGCCTGCTGGAATCTGAGTAATGTTTTCCAGACGGTGTGAGTTTCTCTTTGTCTGTCGCTCTCGGTCTCTCACACACTCATTCTCTCGCTCCCTTTCACTCTCTCCATCTTTCACTCTCCCTCTCTCGCTCAATCACATGGGCACCGCTGGGCATGAGAATGAACAGAGAATGAAGGAAAGAGAAAGAGAAAACAATCATTAGATAGCAGTGGCGGCTCCTGAAAAAATTCTCAGGAGGGGCAATTTTTCTGATGATTTAGGTGACCTACACACATTTTAAAAAAGATATGTCCAGCAACAACATGAAGACAGGGGCAGCATATAAGTCAATACCAGAAGCATTTATTGACTGATCTGGGGAGATGGATTCCAGTTTCTGTGACAGATTATAAATAATCTCTGATGCCTTTGTTATATTAGCTTTTGGTTGAATGTACTGTCGTAGTAAATATATAATGTTATAGCTTGGTCTGACTAAAATCTTGTGCATGACCCATTTTGTGTTGGGCGTTTGTTTTCAATCAATGCTGTTCCTATCCTATAACAATGGACAAAAGAGTCCTATCTTGTCAGCCTTGTCAGCAGGTGGCCAAGGAGTGGTGATCCTAGCTGACCTAAGACAGGACACTTTTACTTTACTCGCGTGCACGAACGAGTCCGTGCACGCGATTCCAGATATCTTTACCTCTGAATAAACTGCCTTTATTATACCATATCCACCCTGTCCAAAGTCTCTACTTGGTCTCAGTTCTCCAGTAAACTTGTGATTATCAACAGTACACAACGGTAACAAACAATTGGGGGAACTCACGGGGCAGATAGTAACCACTTAAAAGGAAGCGATTCCCAAACCTTCCATAACAAAGCCATCACCTACAGAGAGATGAACTTGGAGAAGAGTCCCCTAAGTAAGCTTGTCCTGGGCCTCTGTTCACAAACACAAACAGACCCCACACAGCCCCAGGACAACAACAACAACAACAACAACAACAACACAATTAGACCCAACCAAATCATGAGAAAACAAAAAGAGAATTACTTGACACATTGGAAAGAACAAACAAAAAAACAGAGCAAACTAGAATGCTATTTGGCCCTAAACAGAGAGTACACAGTGGCAGAATACCTGACCACTGTGACTGACCCAAACTTAAGGAAAGCTTTGACTATGTACAGACTCAGTGACCATAGCCTTGCTATTGAGAAAGGCCGCCGTAGGCAGACCTGGCTCTCAAGAGAAGACAGGCTATGTGCACACTGCCCACAAAATGAGGTGGAAACTGAGCTGCACTTCCTAACCTCCTGCCAAATGTATGACCATATTAGAGACACATATTTCCCTCAGATTACAGCGATCCACAAAGAATTCGAAAACAAACCCAATTTTGATAAACTCCCTTATCTACTAGGTGAAAAACCACAGTGTGCCATCACAGCTGCAAGATTTGTGACCTGTTGCCACAAGAAAAGGGCAACCAGTGAAGAACAAACACCATTGTAAATACAACCCATATTTATGTTTATTTATTTTCCCATTTGTACTTTAACTATTTGCACATTGTAACAACACTGTATATATACATAATATGACATTTGAAATGTCTTTATTCTTTTGAAACTTCTGAGTGTAATGTTTACTGTTAATATTTATTGTTTATTTCACTTTTGTTTACTATCTACTTCCCTTGCTTTGGCAATGTTAACACACGTTTCCCATGCCAATAAAGCCCTTAAATTGAATTGAATTGATAGTAAGGTCGCAATGACACAGAAAGCAGTTCAATGTCGGGGTACAGAGTCGCTCTCTTACCAGGATCGCGGTCCGCTCTGACCAGGGTGAAGGTGGCCGGCTCCACTTCTCTGTCCGGGACTCTGTCATCCAGCCAAGTCTCCCAGCTGTATTGGGATTCCGCTTCCAGCAGCGTTTTCATTATTTAGTCCGTTCGTAGCGGGTATGTACACGATCAACAAGGTCAGTCCAAAACCAACCACTGGAAATCCATGGTTGGCAGAATGTTTGTAAACTAAGTCTACAAATTAAAAACATAAAATAACGCCACACTGCAGGTCACAACAGAGACGCTGCTAGCCGCCATTGTCTTAGTTACGTTCATGGTTACGTCACGTATGACGAAAGCGCGTAAGTGCATGCCCACAGACACCCATAGAGAATGTATTGAAAGCTTTGAAATTTGAAAAAAATAGATTTTACATGACAGGCTATGAGAGACTTCTGGGCGATTTTCAACTTGACTGAAATCGCCCCAAAAACGGGCGGGGCCATTTGAAGCACGACTTTAGCCTGATTTGATATTTAGTGGCTGGCAGATCAGACGTGAACACTGATAACTACTGTTGCCGTGATATAATTGATTAGAAAAAAAATCCCTTCCTTTTCCCGTTTGGCAGTGCGTCGCCCATATCGCCCTATTGAACACACCGCCCATGTTAGATAGACTTGCCTTGACTTTAGCGTTAGTTAAATCAATGTCAAGTGTATGTTGTCAGATTGCTCAACGCTTCATCGGCATACATTGGGGCTGTACATTGTGCACGGTCATGCTGATGTAGCATATTTGTGCTGAACAGAGAGGGGGCAGGGATCTCTGACCACCAGTATCCATTGGTCCTAGTTGTTAACTCTTTCCTCTCCCACATCTCTCAGTCAGGACCTCATGGCCGCTAGAGAGACATGGGTTCAATTACTATTTGAAATCATTTCAAATACTTTAGCTGTGCTTGATTGCGCTAGTCTGGTGCAATGGAACCAATAGAAGTCAAAACTCCAACCATCCGGTACTCCAGGCAGGTTAAAGCAAACACTCAAAAGTATTTGAAAGATTTCAAATAGTATTTGAACCCAGGTCTGCTCTCTAGGACTAATTCAAATTCAGCCTTTATGGCCCGGCTGTAAATTGCACTGTTGTCAAGGGACTGTAGAGCGAATATAACCTTGGCAATGCATCAACAAACAAACAAACAAACAACGTTGTCAAGAGTCAGGCCACTATTTCTTCACATCTGTCAGTATGAGTCTGATATGCAGGCTTATGTAGTGTCCTCTTATCTTCCTTTGGTTACACTACACCTCCTTTTGTAATATTCTGTCATTCAATATTCCTCCCTTACACCTCTCACTCGCACTCCTGCTGGATCAAGTCTGAAATTAAAGAGTTGATGAATTAAAGAGATTCAATTCCAAAGATCGACTATGTGCACCAAGGGTGTCTGAAGTGAGGACAACTTGGGTCATTATGAAGTTTAACAGCAGCCAAGCACTGTGCCAGACTGTCTCAGTTCAACAGCGTTGCCAGAACCAGGGCTGGAGCTAATGCAGCAGAACCGACACACACACACACACACACACACACACACACACACACACAGCAGGACATACTGTACAGACACACATCTGGGAGAGAGGAGGACAGTAGACGCACATGGTGACTATGGTCCAGCTCCTCTCTCATTGGTTCCCAGAGTTGAAACACTTCTTGTCTCCAACCACTGGTCACACCACTTTAGGGAAAACACACCAAACTAAACAGAATGCTGAGGGGGGGAAAAAAACACAATCCCACTCTCTGACAAAGTCATGGGACCCAGCATCCGTGGGAAATCAGCAATGAGAACTTATGTTTACTCCCACTCTGAGGAACCCTCTGTATTTTCTTCCCCTCCCCTATTCCTTTATCCCTCATCTAGGCCCACTATTTCTCCCTCTCTCTCTCTGTAGCGGCAAACCCATAAACCCACGATTCCCCTACCCTCCTCTCTCTCCCCCTGTTGTAGGGGCAAACCCATACCGCTAGTACACAACCCTCAACTATTGCCGGTGACTTATCAGCTTAAATCAACATATGGTTGAAGGCTAATATGATGATGATGATGATGATGATATCTGGTACTGTGTATACAGTAAATATGACCCTCCGCCTCCGCTGAGCAAGAGTATTGCAGCTCTGTGAGAAACACACACAGGCACACGGCCTTGCTTGCTTCATCCATCCACCATGTTCTATTCAGCTGGGCCTGGTGCAAACGCATTCGAGCTGCATGCAGCTACAAATGGAGTTATGATATGACATCTAGCAGGCGACTGCATTGTATAGTCTGCCTGGAACACGACCAGTGTCTTCTGTAGCCTCGGAATGAAAAACAGGAAGACAGGCCTCTTAAATCAAACATTCTAATAGTCACGTATGAAGAATTGCAGCACTAGGCGAATATTTACACTCTCAAGTAGTTTCATCTCCCCATCTCTCTTATTATATCTCTCTTCCCTCAGTCTCTTCCTCCCTCCTCCTGTCCGTCTGGCTGGTCACTAGGGTTGTTTAGATTCTCTGGCTGTGTGATCAGACTATTAGTGGCTGTTGTGTTGTTATGCAGCTCTGCTACACAGAGGAGAATAAATAGACCCAGGACCCTCCTGGCCAGAAACATATCACAGCCACTCTCTGCCATCTTTCTAGTGATAGCCACTGTTGACATTGCCACTGTAGTTTCTATTTAACTAGATACACATCTAACTCCATTTAATTGCAAACACAGCCCTCTGCAATGCTACAATAGATCCATTAGCTCTAGACTGCAGTAAAACTGTACTGAAGTCAGCGCCACCTTCCCCCACGATGACACTAACCAGACCGTCTGACTGTCAGCCTCTTATTCACCCTCACACTCCGTCTCGGTCTTGTCTCATGGATGTGTGTGTATGTTCGTGCGTCTGTGCACGTATGCATTTGTGCGTGTGTGGTATGCTTGTGTGTGTGTGTGTGTGTGAACATTTATGCTCGTCTCTATCAGTTGAAAGAACAGGGAAAGGTAAAGGGAGGTGAATCATCTATATTAGAGGGACGGTAACCTTCAGTTTGCTAAAGAACCCAATGTGAGGAGGCTTGACTGGGAGGGAAAGGGGGATGATGGAGGAGAGGGGAGGAGAAGATGAAAGACCACTATGATGTCAGGTCAGAAGAATGTAAGCCATGTGGGCAGGAAAGAGCTAGTTAAAAAAAGAGAGAGAAAAAAAAGAGGGAAGAATACAGAAAAGGAGAGAGAAAGAGATAGACAGAGGCAGGCGAGAACAACAGACAGAGGAGAGCAACAGAGAGAGAGACAGACAGACCGAGACAGGGGAGAGCAACAGAGAGAGAGACAGACAGACCGAGACAGGGGAGAGCAACAGAGAGAGAGACAGACAGAGACAGGGGAGACCAACAGAGAGAGACAGAATCAGAGAGCGAGAGAGAGCAAGAGGGGAAACGCAGAGAGCTGTAGCCTCAGTCACACAGCTTGAGTGTGTGGTCAAAGAGGATGCTGATGAGATCATACTCTGTTGTGACATAACAACGCTGTCTCAGTGTTATATTGACACAGGGGGCTTCCCGAACCATTCACGAATACACTCAAACTGACCTGTTTTCCCTCTCTCGCTCGTCTGACTCCCTTGCTGTGGCCCTCTTCCTCTCTGGGTTTTGTGAATCATTGTGGCAGCACCGGGGTGTGAGTGTGCTGATGCCGTCTACTTTTCCATACACAGCAGAGGGAGATGTTTCCACAGTAAACAGGCTAGTAGGCCTGAGTGACTATAGTACAGAGCATCTGCTGTAGGAGGCTCACTTTAATCTGACTTGAGCAAAACCTGGAGTAGTAAAGTCCCCACAGGTGTGATTGCAAGGTACAGTGAACATCTTAGGCATCGAGCCCCAACATGAGTAAAGGGGGTGAGGGAATGACCATAGGAGGAGCAGCATGACCATTGAGGGGGTGGGGAGACCAAGTGAAGTAAAAACAATACAAATTGTAATAAAAAAATATATATAATATACATTAACAGCTCACAAAGACGTACATTATTGCAGGTCAAGTACACATAATACAACAGGGAGATCAGAAGAGGCTGGTGGGAGGAGCTATAGGAGGATGGGCTCATTGTAATGGCTGGAATGGAATTATTGGAATGGTACCAATCCCACCTAACACATGGAAACAGCGCATTTGACTCCGTTCCATTGATTCCATTCCAGCCATTACAATGAGCCTGTCATCATATAGCTCCTCCCACCAGCCTCCTCTGAGGGAGCTCATTATGCACACGGAAAGTATTGGATATAGCAGATAAAACATGGAAACAAACAAATAATTCACTAAGATCACAAGGTAGTGTAATGCTCATCTGCAGGAAAGAATAAAGCATCCTTGTCCATCTTTGCTTTTGGCATCATGTATTGCAGACTTGGTGGCATCAGCAAATATACTGTAACTATAGTACACATTGGGTCATTTACAATCTCTGGGCCATTTACAGCCCCCAGGTATCGATCTACAGAGGAATCTACTGCCGCCAACAGCATCAATGTTTATCTTGTCACCAAGGATAGTTACATAAAGCAATATTCCAGCAATTCGCTTGCTAGGGTAACGGAAGCAAACAGACCAAAATAGAGCACTTTCTTTCTTACTCTTACTCTCCCTCTCACACACGATTGCTTCTCATTCTTGCCCAGAGAGACACCCTGCCATACAATCCTCTTTTCTGCGGAGCCAGCACTTTGGGCCGTGCAGGCATTTCCTAAAGTGTCTCCAGTGTTCCATAAAGACATTATCCCAGCCAGCCAGCCCTGGTTAGCCCTACTCTCTCTCTCTCTCTGTGTCCATAACCCCAGCAAGAAAGAGGAGGAGGAAGTGGTTTGAACACACACACAAACGCTCATATGTACGCAAGCAGAGTCTCTAAATCAATCAGTGGAGATTCCTCTGTGTGGGCGAGGTGAAGGGGGCAGCCATCTACCTCACAACAAGGCTACACCCTGGTCTGGGATCAGCTTTTCTTACTCTTCATCATTAGAGGCTACACTGCTAAACTGATCCTTAGTGACAAGTGATTAATCACCACCTTTCCCACACCAATCATCTCAGTTGAGGTGAGCCTGACCCTGCCCTCAGCGCAACAGGTCCAGTGTGAAGACGTGTGAGGAATGGGGCTGTAGGGCAATGGCAATCACCCAACAAAGGGAATACACACTCTCTCTCACACACGCAGCAAACAAGCCTTTCGAGTCAGCAGGGGCGAGCGGAGACTTGCAGTAGGAGGAACTCCAAACATTTCTCTCATCCTCATCCCCACCCCCAACACCCCTTCACCCTCTCTTTCGTCCCTGTCTCAATATCTGGGAGACTGCTGTGCACACCACTGGCTGGCTCCATCCAGCTGGAACTCGTACAAGTACAGTACAAATAGGGCAGCTGGGCCTGTCCTCCCTCCTCCCTGGTCTCCTCCCTGGTCTCCTCCCCATGCTAGAGGGGCCCACTCAGGCTTCTTTATACCCACAAGGCCTTATATGGGCATCTCCCACTACAGGCAGCAGGCTGAGGGGTATACAGTACAGTCTACAGAGGCTTCCCACTGCAGTCATATATGCTCCATCTCTTGTCCTATAAGCTCCATGTCCTCTATAGAGATAGTAGAAAAATACTGTCCACAAACTATCCTTGTCCCTAGATCTTCCCCAAGCTCAATATGTGAGGAGTGAGGACATTTATTCTTCTTCTCCAGCAGCTCTGATGAAAGGTAGTGTGCTGTCGGCCGGCGGGTGGCGTCACTTTGTTTGGAGATGTTAATGCTTTGCTTACTATCACAGATCCACTGTAAATGGATTGAATCAGAAGCACTTCCACAAATTGTCAAAATGTCTAACGCGGCCTTTCCTGTTTTCTCAGTATGGCTTCTCTTATGCTGGTCCTCTGTAGCTCAGCTGGAAGAGCACGGCGCTTGTAATGCCAAGGTAGTGGGTTCGATCCCCGGGACCACCCATACACAAAAAATGTATGTATGCATGACTGTAAGTCGCTTTGGATAAAAGCGTCTGCTAAATGGCATATTATTATTATTATAATAACAACTGCGCTGCTGCCCGACACAAAGGACTAAATAATGGATTTCGCATACTGCTGCCAAAAATCTATCTATCCTACAGCATATCAAATGATGTAACCAGTTCTCCCATCCCATATATCAACCATTTCTCCTCACTTCTCTAACCAAAACATTGTTACAACATACCGCATTGACTCCTAACCGCAGACACCGTGCCAGACATGCAGCACACACAAGACCACACCCAGACACACAGGCTCTGATTATCCTTATGGTGCTCAGCTGCTCATAGGAACATCTAGGACAGGAGCTTATGGACAAGGGAACAGAAGCCTAACAGAGCAGGGCCCGTATTCATCCAGTGTATCAGAGTAAGAGTGCTGACCTAGGATCAGGTCCCCATCTAATCTCATTCATTATGATTTCAAAGGCTAAACTGATCCTAGATCAGCACTCCTACTCTGAGACACTTTGTGAATATGGTTCAATACTAGAGTATACATATTGTCCAAAGCAATGACAACAGACACATGTTCAACCATTGGCCTACACTAGATCAATACTTTACAGGAGGGAGACTTAAAATAAAACCCACCATATGATGTGAGTTTGTGTGTGGTTTGACTTTGCAACAAATTCAGCAATCTAGGAATGATGAAACTTGAGGCTTGGAACTGGGCCTAACAGGGGTCCCACAGAGCACAGAGTAGGCATAAGCAAGCACAGCCTCTTTCCCAACGGAAGAGCTCAACCGTCTGGGGACAAACACACTTCACGTTGCAACTTCTCTGGAATCTTGTCCCTAACCATTCCCAGAGCAGAGACAGGGGTCAGGCGGCAACAGCTGAGGCAATGACACACACACAGTTATTTCTCCACACACACCCTTCTCTGTGGCAGGTCATTGGGTATTATTACTACCCACGAATGACCAGACAGCCCTGTAATCATTACAACACAATGGCACACAGACAAGCGCCCTCCCCGCCCTCCCATTCTACGCATCACATCCCCCTAATTACTGGATGCCATATCTCTCTCTCTCTCTCTCTCACATACTGCCCCCGAGGCAGAGAGAGACAGAGGGCCTGAATACACAGGGCTTAGCTCGCTCCTCTCCCAAGGGACCAATCAGGACAGAGTTATTAGAGGATCAGATGACAGCTGACAGGAGCTTATGGAGAGATACAGGCCTATAGGGAGCACAGTATGGGTGGACCACACTAATGGAACAGTTGCTCCGTGCACTAAGCAGGCTATCCATCCAAGCACATAGTTAAACCCAACCTGGACTTAGACTTGGGTGTGGTATGAATGTACCGCTATGTGTCCCATGTAAGCTGAGACTAGTATGTGTTTGCATGGGAGTTCTGTATAGACAGAGATTTGTGTAGTGGGAGCAACACATAGGCCATTGGGCGAGGGATTGTTAGAGATGATGCCAGGTGTTACTCCATTTTGTTCCACCTCCTTTTATCAACCCAATCTCCTTGGCAGTGTTTGCATTCTTTCACGCTCCCCCTCTTATCATGCCTTGCTCTGTTTGAGACCGAAAGACTCCCACATTGGTTGCAGCTGATAAGAGCTTGGCCCGTTGGAAGAACTATTTCATAGAGTATGTGATATAACACTGGAACTGAGGTTTTGGAAAGTCTCGTTTGAACTGACAATACATGTATCAGAATAGAGGAGGTCTGTATGTGCTGACATAGGAACTATGCAATATCCTTGTCTAATTCAGAGCCCTACATTTAATTTAGCCTATCAGTGGTAAACTCATTGTGATTGTTTGGCTAATGGGTTTGCCAATCCAGAGGCTCTACAGTAATTGCATTGACATTTATCAATCAATTAACTGACAGAGGAGACACTTCCTACTAGTTTTACTACTATCCCCCTCTACACCGCCACCTGTGGGTGGGTGGGTGGCTGGCGTTCAGATATAAATATATATGACGTAGAACAAACATGCTACACTGGTGGAACGAGCCTGATCGCGCAATAGCTCAACGAAATGGTCAGTTCTCTTGATCAGGCTACAACCATGCCTCTCTGACATGTAGTGTATGGAATCACGTCAGCTTTATTTGTGACCTTTCTATCTGCAACATTCCACAACGTTGTGTCCTGCTGAACGCAGCCCTGTTCCAATCCATCCGGCCTGAATATATTTTTCTCCTATGACCCATACTCTCCCTCCTCCCCTCCTCTTCTCTTCTACCCTTCCTCTACCATGTTGAGTTGGGACAACACAAGGACACACCTGGTTGGGATTGCTGTCAGCTTATGGCCCAGGCAGTCATGGAGTGGACCTGGGTAAAGGTTAACGTGCAGGGCTGGCAGGCTGGCCAATCAGGAAGAGAGAGAGGGGGGATGGGCGGGCAGGCAGGCACGTCCCAGCACTGACAACCACTGAAAGGAACAAAGTTTATGTACAGTCACTGTATCCAACTTTCCATGCTAGCCTGGTCCCAGATCAGTTTGTGCCGTCTTACCAAACGTGGCATGACAATGAGGAGGTGGTAAAACAACACAAACAGATCTGGAACCAGGCTATATCCATGCCAGGTTAACTTCTCAGAGGACCACAATACACACAACAGGAAGGTGAACAAGTACGTCTCTAGCTGGTACACAGAGTGTGGGAACAAACACACACAGTGGGTCACAATAGGTAGGTGTGCCAGCAGAGAGAGAGCACATGGACCATTTACAGACACAGTCTCAGGGTATGGGTGTGGTAGAGTCACAGTCATTGGGTAAAGAGATAAGGCCGGGACGAGACCAGTATCGCGATACTCGTTAGAATCGTTGCAAGGAAACAAAACACAAAGAGGATTTAACTTCTTTAGGAAAACGGCCCTGATGTTGGAAACAAACATCATTATGTTGTCATCCAGAGTCACATTTATTTTCCAAGCTATAGCACACAATATTATACATACAGCAGGTCTTTAAAGGACCAAAGAGTTGTCTGCATCGTGTTTTCATTTTTGCCATGGACAAAATATTGCGATAATGGTATCGTCACAGCCCTATAAAGAGGTGCAGTTCCACAGAGATAGTTCCATAAGGCTACAGGTTATCTACCACAGAAAGGGGCCATTTTCTTAGTGAGCACATACCTCGTTCATCTGAGTGGAGCAGGAGGGCTGGAATACAACGAGGCACAAGTTAATGAGAAGTGGTTATAAAGTCTCATACATGCTTATAGCAAGTTATAAAGCATTGTACGTGCATGCTTTAAGTAAAGTGTTACGGAAAGCAGTACTGAAACTACAGGAGTCTCCAGTCTGGATAATGCATTGCGTCCAAGTGTTGCCCATTTGTTAGAGAAGACGTGGTGGTTATCGTGATACAAGGATGCATGCACAAACTATCACTAAAATGCTTTTACTATGTACTTCAGTCGGTGAGGTCAGAGTTAACCATGAACAAAATGTTCATTCATCAAGGCTTTATAACGCCTATATCGCAATAATACCACAATTAAATCATGGCATCATGCCCATGGATGTTATAGGCTAGGCTTACTAGGTCAACTAATACCAATTCCTATGTTTAGTTTAATGGAGCAGAAGTACCACAAAGTGAAGGATTAGCGATGGAAAGAGGATCTCTAAGCTCCACCCCCTTTCCTTTCCCACAGACATTCACTCTACCCCTGTCCATCTGCCCTGACGGTGAAGGCCATGGGGAATGAGAGAGAGAGGATTAACCAAATATCTCACAGCTTCAGGCTGATTAGTGTGAATGTGTGAGTCACGGTGTGTGTGTGTGGTGGTGGGGGAGGGGGCAAAGAGGGATTGAGATCTAAAACATACCTAGTCAGCACAGTGCCTGGGCTTAAACAGGTAAACATGGATGACTGAGCAGCTCAACAGACAAAATGTTATGTACATTTTCAGACAACTGTGAAGGTCTCGAATTCTGAGACACATCATACTCTACTAGTCATGCTCACTTGGCATGAAATGGAAGAAAACTGACCAAAACAGGGAGGTACTATCTGAAACCATCTAATAACAAAAGCCCATTTTCATTTTCTGTTCCACATCATTTGTGAAAAGTTTGTTACGGTGTGCCTTAATGAACACAATCCAGGTTTGGATTTTCCAGTCTGATTGGAGTTTGCTCCTGATACAAAGCAGGACTTGGTACCAGGGCGGGGCTCTCTACTCTTCTAAGGCTGGGACATTTCTGGTGGAAAAGCCACAGCTAAAAGGAGACAAACTCCAGATCCTCCAACCAGCTCAATTCATGACTCACCGGCCTAGATGCAGCACTCTACATTGACTCACTACCAGACACGCATTCTACCAGACTGACTCACTCCATATATACACCCCTCTACCCAATGCTTGACTTGGACTGAAATAGGTGATGGAAATCATTTTGGGTTCCGGTACTGTTTATATTTAGATGCAGGATCTCCACAATACTTTTTAGCTAATATTCTATAAGAGGAACAGGAGCTCAAGCAGTAGAACAGTTGAGGTGCCGGTACTCAGCTCCAGTGAGCTCCTTCCCAAGTCAAGCGCTGCCTCTACCTCTCCTTCATTCTCCAAATTGCTCTCATACAAAACACAGCAGACTAAACAATAGCATGTTCACGTGAGCGAGACTCAAAACAAACAAAAAGCAAATGCCCACAAAACATGTTCTCTCGCTCTCTCCTTCCTCACTTTGGCCTATTGCTCCCTCACTCTCTCAGACTTGTCACATGAGCTTCCAAATCAATAAGTAGTCTCGGTCTGTCTGTCTGTCCCACCCCCCTTCCTAGATGACCATATACTTCTGGTATCTAAATATAAGCAGGCTATGGGTCCCAGATTCCATGTCCTCCTCCATTAATTCATGAATGTTGTCAGTTCCACTTCTACCAGGGTGTGAAACATCAGTCTGGCCTCACTATCCATCACAGTATTTGGTATTTTATTAAGATCCACATTAGCTGTTGCGAAAGCAGCAGCTACTCTTCCTGGGGTCCACACAAAACATGAAATAATACAGAACATGAATAGACAAGAACAGCTCAAGGACAGAACTACATCAATGTGGCTGTTATCAGGGCAGCTTGTCCCAGACATGCCCCATATCTCTGTTGCTTGGGTTTCAAACTCTGGGCACCAAGACCATGTTCAAAATAGTCACGGTCAGGGTGTGTGAAACGCCACACCTGTGAAACCATAGCAACTGAGAATGTACAGTACTTTTGCAAGCTATCCCTAGGTCCACTAATTCACAAGGCCTGGACGAATGTTGTCCAGACCTTATATTATTTGATCTAGCATGTTCCTATCCTAATACTCACATAATCTCCCTTCTCGTCGCCTCTCAATCTTTGTTCATTAGTCTCTAGTACAAATCCAACCGTTCATCATCTGTTCCAACTAACAAGGTTATCCAACAAACTGCTTTGTTGGTGACTTTGGTGGTGAGTGTTTAGTGGGGGTGTCTTCAGAGACCAAGTCCAAGAGGTTGACGAAATGGTTTAGGGCAACCAGCCAGGCAGCCATATTGGCCAAGTTTGAGTGGTAAGCCCTGAGAGTTTCCTGTTAGAGGTGGAAGAGGCCAAGGCACTGAGGCAGGTGTATCCTTTGAAGTCTCCTGGGGTAAGGCTCTGCAGCATTGACAGCTGGCTCTATGACAAGAGCATCCATGTCACACACAACACGTATTGGCTGGTCAAATGTAGCAGCAGATGACAAAAGCATGGGGGGGGGGGGGTCTTTAAAAAACATAAAACAGAACAGAATTGCCCAATGGCAGAGCGATACATGCAAACAGGATATTAAGCTAACAACGTGATGGGCTCAAGCAGTGGGTTATGTTTGGCTCTGTGAATGCCACTGTCAGTCTCTCAAGCTGTGTGAGACAGAGCTGGGAGATGCCTAGCTATCTGTAGAGTGCAGACAGCTGGGAAAAAGCTCAACCCAAATTGTTCTGCCGTGGACTAAAACTGGAATCCTAGTAGCAATGAGTTCTTTTTAGGGGGGGAAAAAAAATCATAGCATCCCTCCGAGCTAGTCTAATGGAAAGTCTCGGCTACAGTTAAACAGCAGACAAAAGTTATGTTGTGGGAAACAGTATTGACAACACCATCGATTGGTTTTAGTGCTTGCCTAAAAAAACATCAAGATGAAGCTGTAGGCTTATCTTTTTAATTACTGTATCTGTACATATACAGTCATAAGATGGAGAGCAATGACAAATCTCAACCCTATATACAGTTGGGGTTGGACAGGTGGACACTCACAGTCTTGTTGACATAACCCCAGGTCACCCAAGAAGAGACATACACACAGCTAGCTCACATAAATCAGGGCAGGGCATGGATTGGCAGCTGTTCAGGTGGTAAAGTTAATTTACATAATGCATGGTATTGCTTCCCTGACTGACAGCCGCTCCTAATAGCCTCAGGATCTCATACATTGGCGAATTAAAATATTTATCGTAGTAGTTACAACCAGATAGCCTATTTAGTGATACTTTACAATTTACCTAGTCTAAGCTGCCTGGTGGTGTGCGAGTAGGCCTATCTATTAAAACATAGTTGTCTACTAAACCACAATTTTATGTTAGGCTACACCAGGTGTCTTAAGTTAAATTAATTAACCTTTGTTAATCAGACATAAGCTCTAAACCCGATATCAAAGGTTAGTGATTGTTTTCACAGACTTATTTCCATATACAGCACGAGCACTTGACTTTCAACACACAAGCGTGCACCTCGTCACGGACTTGCTACATTGCCACAAATATGACGCACGCAAACTTCCTCCGGCTATAAAATAACCTTGTAACAGCCTGTTTAGGAAACGGAGGCGAAACAAGGTACCTCAAGATATACCTACCTTCAATGAGCCGAAGTCAATACGACACAGTAGGCTACTTCGCCCTGATGTCTCTTCACCGGTAGGCTACAAAAAGACAGCAAGCTGTTCTCTCTCTCTCGTTAGACCAGCAAAACAGTGAAAAACCCAGATTCAACTCCGTCTCTATGTGACCAGTCCTGTCAGCGGTTCCTCGTTACTGATCCCACAAGCAACTCCAATATGACGGCTGTAATTCTACAGTGAAGGTTTCTTATCTCAAATGCAATAGGCTAACTCTCGACAGCCTTAGTAGCATAGACTATCCACCACTATTCATCTATTTTAAATTATCTTACACTTTCTTTTCTTTTTTTAAGAGTAACGTTGTTTAGCAAATATACTTAAAATATACAACAACAGTCATTTTAAGCCATAAAAAAATAGAATTATATTATTCTGAGACACTCAGTATTTCAGTCCCCGGGTGAATCGTGGAACAAATGTCAGTAATTTCCTCTCCTTCTTTCAAACACGCAACAGCCCTTAAGCTGCGTTCATAACTAATTGGGAAGGTGGTCATTACAAGTTGTGAAGTCGTAAATATAAGTTGGAGGCATTCACGTGCTTTGAACTCGTTGAGAAACGCCAATTGGCTAATGATCAACAAGCTGCATTAAATATAAACTAAAAGAACAGCTATCATGCTTGTAAAAGGAAAGCGAATCCTAAATTCCCGTGAAGCCTATATATTTTAGTTTAAATGTGTATACCCCTGTGTATAAAGTTTGTCTGTGTTGTTTGGTATATTGTGTCATATTTGTTGTTAATAAAAAAAAAGTAATGGTTGTAAACAAATGATAGTGTTCGAAAACCATATTAATAGATTACTTTTTATGAATATATTGTGTTACATTAAACTCTTGAAAATTATGTTATCAAGAGGTAATTTCCTTAGTTAGTGACAAGGTGACGACAGAGGTCAGCAAGTGGGTGAACTCGAAGCGCAGAAATTATATGCAGAAAATGCTTGTCGGAACTCGGAAATTTCCGACTTACTAACTGGTTATAGTTATGCACGTGCCGCGTTCAACCAGTTAGCAAGTCAGACATTTCGGAGTTTCCTAGTTCCGACTAGCACATGAACGCGTCAAAAGACGAGTTTCCTCACTTATGAGTTGAAGGGGCATTCAAGTGGATTTTCCCCAGTCGTATATGGTAAATACTACCTTCACACTTGGTTATGAACGCAGCATTGATACCAGGAAGTTCTCGAGACCCATCCCACAGACTTAACATTTACATTTTAGTCATTTAGCAGACGCTCTTATCCAGAGCGACTTACAGGAGCAATTAGGGTTAAGTGCCTTGCTTAAGGGCACATCGACAGATTTTTCACCTAGTCGGCTCGGGAATTAGAACCAGCGACCTTTCGGTTACTGGCACAACGCTCTTACCCACTAAGCTACCTGCCGTGATATCATTTATTTTACATCATGCCTTCACTATTTTCTTTTAAAACTGTTTTCAACAGGCGTAACACTTAATAGGCTATATGGGGAGTAGCCTACGCAATGTTTGCATTTGACAACCCTGTGTGAACCTAATGTTGCACTGTGAGAGCACACTTCCTTGCTTTGATTAGCCTATTCAATGTCTGCCTATATGGATTGTATGCCTATAGGGATGTATGCCTATAGCTCCTACCCTAAGAACAACAAGGGTTGAGAGTGTCTGTAAATATTGTTGTACTGGTGAGAACATGCAGTTGAAAATGATCCTGAACGAGAAAAGAAAAACCGCCGACGGCATTCAACTCACTTTCCATTCGCTGACTTTGTAGTAGTGTTCTTCTACCCTCTACTGTCAATAGACCTGTCACTACACCTTCTGGCCGCGTGCTGCCATGCATTGCATGGTTCTTGGAAAGGGTGTGGCCACATGCGCGTTTTTCATCAGATCTGTGGCAGCGAGATGAACAATTTGCTATTGCTATAAATGTTAATGTTATTCTAGTCTATTATACACATTCTACTGTCATAGTAGGCTATAGGTCTGAGGCATGTACACTGTAACAAAAGTCCACTGTCAGCATTGCCTTATTGGTGCCATATATGTATGTGCTAATGGACTGCAATATGGCACCCCTGCCAGAGGGGGTAGTGATTGATTCAGTACTATAGTCTCTCTCTCTCTCTCTCTCTCTCTCTCTCTCTCTCTCTCTCTCTCTCTCTCTCTCTCTCTCTCTCTCTCTCTCTCTCTCTCTCTCTCTCTCTCTCTCTCTCTCTCTCTCTCTCTCTCTCTCTCTCTCTCTCTCTCTCTCTCTCTCTCTCTCTCAAACACACAACACACATACATACATACATACATACATACATACATACACAAACACTCTCTCCCACACAACCCAGCTGTGCAAGCCCTCCTCACCCTGCTTTAACTATGCTGGGAGGAAAGGTTCTATCCTGTTGACAAGGCCCTGTTCATTGGAAAGACAGACTGTACTCCAGGGAGTGTCTCTGTCTCTCACCATAGAGTCTGTGTGAAACTGGATGAGGGCGTTGTTCCTTTCTCGATAAGGAATGAGAAAATATGCATATGCCTACTCATTAACTCGCACACTACACGTGCCTTCAGTTCACAAGTCCACATGTTCAATCACACACACACACACACAATCAGAGGCACATGAGGGTGATGTGACCATGGCGGAATGTTTGGATACATGGGAAATGCATGTGCTGTTCAGGAATTTCTCTGTATTTAACTCACCTACATTCCATACCATTCACGTCATTAGCCATTCCGGCTCACTGAATTAACACAAGGCTCAAACTAAAGTTGATAAATTATGATTTATCAGATCATGTTAATTATGTCTGGTTGTACTTTATTCTTAAGATCCAAGTTGGTCAAAGTTGGTTTGTGTACTAGTCCAACATTCCTTTAACCTGCACTGCTTTCTATGGCACAGCCTGTTATTTCACCATGTGCTGTCTGATTTAAAGCCCCACACCCTGCATTCTTTAGATTGTGTGATCTGGAGACCCAGTCCCACCCCCTCTATTACCACTCTCTCACATTCACCAGGAACTTGTGCAACAAAAATGTGATTCGAGACAATTTTATTGGCAGAGAATAATGCTCTCCCCATTCCATAGAGAAACATGTAACCCTTCTTTAAATTGATAATGTGTTATGTTAATATAGTTATTTAAGTGGCAATCAACCATTCAGTTGGTTTGGATTTTCTTATTGTTTATAATTAGTTTATTCAAATTACGTTCTCTATCTTGAAATTAAGATAGTGCCAGTCCACCATTCATTTTCTGTTGTATACTTTTCTGAATCTGCATTTACATTGGATGAAGTTTTCACACTTCTTCACACTCTCCAAACACACTGAAGTAGCCAGCACATTATGAGCCACATGTAACGTTTTTCACTTGGCACTCTGCTGGACCGGTATGCATAATCAACATCAATGGCCTAGCACGTGTTTCCTGACTGCGGGCACTGAGTGGAAAAATCGAATGAGGATGATATTGATTACACTCTATCAAGCCAACTATTTGGTACAAACAAATCTACTGTACATAGTCAAGCCGCTTGGAGGCTGCTGAGGGGAGGACGGCTCATAATAATGGCTGGAACGGAGCAAATGGAATGGCATCAAACATGTGGAAACCATTCCACTAATTCCGCTCCAGCTATTACCATGAGCCTGTTCTCCCCCAATTAAGGTGCCACCATCCTCCTGTGGTCAAGCGATAACCAGAGTGAGCGGCGGCCAAGGTAAACAACTTTTTTCCCATGCACAGTGAACCTCTAAAATGATACATCAGCTCTACTTTCAAATCCACAGGCAAATCCTAGCCTGGTCCCAGATATGTCTGTGTTGTCTCGCCAAGGTTGGAAAAGTTAGCAAGACAGCACAAACAGATCTAGGACCAGGCTAAAGAAATCCTACTCTTGGATATCTAGTTATTGAAAGCGTATGAGGAGCAGGTTGACTGGATGGACTCACCTTGGTGCAGCTGTGGCAGTAGCTCTCTCCATTCTTCCCAGGGGACAGGATGATCTCACCTGTAGGGATCAATTGGATCGTCAGCTCCATCATGGTCGCTCTCTCTCTCTTTCCTTCTCTCTTTCTCGATCCCTCTCTCTCTGTCTCTCTCTGTCCTCCGTCCACTTACTCGGTCCTTCTAACGGCGTAGCAATGAATTCACCCCTCGCACGTTTGTACAAATTCCTCCCCTTAACGTCGGTGAGAGGAATAGGACACTTTCTATAGAAAGAATGAAAAGTAAAACTAAAGTAGAAAAAAAATGATTTTACTGGCAGCACATACAGTGATTTACATGTATGCTTCTTTTCTCAGCTATCTAACGAGGCCAAGACAGTCAAAGCACAAGGATGTTTCCTGCTTCTGTGCAGTGCTCTAGTGCGAATTTCCCCTTAGCAGGCGAAGGATATGTATAGATAGTTACAGTGTCAGGCTCTCTTTCCACACCCGGCCCAGCAGTATAATTGATGTCCCTGCACACCAGATCGCTGTGGCACAATGTACTCTGGGTTGGCCCGGGTATCAGGGCTTCCTCTTGGACCCATGCATCCTGTCTCGGACGTTCCCAACATTCACAAGGTAAACACCGGAGGAACCCACTCTGCTTCCCTACGTTTCCCCTGGATATACAACTGGGAGGCACGCGTACACACCACATGCCTCCCCCACCTCTCCAAAACAAATAAGGGACTTGTGCCTCTTGTATTTCTAGTGTCTTCGGTTTCCTCTCCCCAAGGGGTACACTAATTAATGTAGACAGGCAGATGGTCAGATGAGTGTAGGCCAGGGGGTCATCAGACAGAGGCGACATTGTAACCATATCTCTGTCTGTGGTGACAGAATGGCGTGAACACACACACACACACACACAGACACACACACACACAGACAGATGACCCCATTGATCTTTGCTGTGACACTGACTGCCCTCAGTGCCCTGAGACCCTTCCCAAGGTTTCTGTTTGTTCCCTCGACCAGCATCCTCTCAGTATCCTCTCAGCATCCTCTCACAGTCACACCCTTTAAAAGCTGCCCTCCCTGGACCACTGATGTCTAGGGATCTCAGCAATGCCACCACACAATGTTAATTATCAACACTGATATGGATTGAATATCAACGATAGACTGTGTTTTGCTGAGTCTGGAGTTACAGCATGGGTTTGGGTGTATGAGTGGCGAAGGAAAAGTGACTCTATATTACTGTATGTTTTGGGTCATCAATATGGTCAGTCAGTGGTGGGATTTGTGGTGAGGGTGACTGAGAATAAGCATAGAAACTGATTATGGTTGTGTTGAGTAGTGTTTTGGAGAAAGTGTGGGCTATGGTGGGCTGTGGTCAGTGGCTCTTCTGTAACATCTATGTTTCTGTTCCTTCTCATCCTCTATCACAGTGTTCCCTGGATGTGTGTGTTCATCACAGCCTTGTGTACGGCCTTGTGAACATGCAGATATGTGTGTGAGAGCATGGCTGTTTGTACATGTGGTAGTAGTGGTTCCTTGCTGTGTGTCTTCCTACAGTGTTTGGGGGGCTGCTGGGAGGGGAAGTGACAGTGACACACATCCTTTGACCTTTGACACGTTCCCGAGGTATTCCAGATTGCTAGGCATCAACAGGATACAGTAGCCTTGACGCAGCAAGGCCTCAGCCTGGGCTCAGCCTAACAGACTGTTATGGATGAGAAGAGAGAGAGAGAGAACACACAGAGACGTCCCTGAAACATACTGGGAAGAACAAGAACTGTAAGAGAAGGCAACCAGAACCAGAAAAGAACATGAAAAACAGGTACATTTGGCAAAGCATGTAATGACCTTTTTTATTACCCTCTATGTAGCATGACTTTGCTTATGAATGATATGTAAAGCATTAACGTATTGTGAATGAAGACTTAATGAATGCCCTATAAATAAACAGAGTAAAACTCACGGACGACTAGGAAAAGCTCAAACCAAGTTTATTCCCCACTGGGTCAAACAGCCATGTTTCCACAAGTACATATATTTATACCCTCCACTGGGCGGAGTCAACTCCTTGCACACCGAGACAGCCAATACATCTCTGTTGCTAGGCAGTGATGCCTGTTCTTTCTCACTTCATCTGACCTGACCTCGGCCCAAATTCCTCACTCCTCCCCAACTCAAGGCTGTCCTACCTTATCTGTTGACTGGAACCAGACTGTGGCCCTTCTCCTCTCCGTAGGATACATGAGATTTAACAATAACATGTTCTTCCTGCACTCCCTTTTCTCACTCAGTAGATTTCCGTACCCTCAGTTCTAATATGGTAACATGAATAAGGATATATCATATTTCAAGTTTAGAAGTTAGTACCCAACAGTCCCCCCTTTTGAACAATAACTCCATACTGTTCAACATTATATAAACTTGGAAATTACTTATAAACAAACAAACAAATAAAACATGAACAAAAAATAAAACATGATTAACATTCACAGTTGATTTGTATATTTACTCCTCCGAGACTTATGGCCTCTGATCTATGATTATACTATGCACACTCTTTTGTCCCTCTCTCGTCGGACAACTGATAATGACATTTCAGCTGGAGCTTTTGACTTCCTCCATTTCAGCTGGAGCTTTTGACTTTCTCCATTTCCTCCTTCTGGTTCCTAAGAGAGTGATAGCACAAGACTTGAAAAGCAAAAAGAAACACAAAACATAACAAGTATTCATTATGCGTTAAGCTGTGCATAATTTATATATGCAAAGAAAAACCAAAGTTTGATAACATGACGATTCCCACTCTCTCTTCGCCTGACTCTATACCTTCGGGATAATTTTCTGCTGGGTTACACAAAAATGAAGGCCCTAGAAAACCTCCTCATGCTTTCACCCAGTCATCCCCGTCAGGCCACAGGTTACAAGAGGTGTTTCCAAGCCATGTCATTTTCACTTCGCTCCCCATCTCCTCCTTCCTCCATGGCCACCCGATATGTGCGGTGGCCCTAATTAACTTTACCTCGTCCTGAGGTAAATCAGCACTGTATATACGTTTCCACATCAATGCCCTCAGAAAGTGATATCCCAACAATGCTACCAAGGTAACCCCTGCTACTACTAACACTGCCCATGACGCATACTTCAAAATACCCCTCATTTGCGCCGTCGTCCAGTTGCATGCTGTTACTATAGCACTCTTCACCACTACTACTACTCCTTCAGATACTGTCCCCACAGCGACTGCCGTGAGAATAGCTATTGCATGGAGTCTGTCTCCTCCTCTCCTATTGCCTTCGTGGTTCACTGATAGATCTAGGACTGAACCTTTCAGATACACCCTACCTGTCTCCCAACTCATACCCGGTTCCCTAGCCACCAACATCTCCAATGGCCTCCTATGTTCTGCTACAGTCTGTACCTGTGGATAATACTTTCCAGTGCTTAGGTTAGGTACACATCGCTCATCCCAAGGCTGATGTACACCCCACCCCTGTGTGACCACCCTCGTTACAGTGTAAACATTGGGTCCCAACGGTTGATAAGCAGCCACCTTCTGACACTTTCCGTTTACCGTCACTCGGTCCCAATCTTCTGGGAGATATGTCAAGTGTTTGCTGGCTGTTAGAGACGGGGGAGATATTAGTGGTGTTGGAAGAGTATCCAACCTTACAAAACTCTGAGTCACATGTTTCTTAATCACACTCTTCAGGAGATGTGATGCTATTATTACAGCATACCTCCCTTCCGGTGAGGTGGCCTCCTGTATACAGGGATCTGTAGCTATTCTTTCAAGTGTTGTACCTTCTTTGACGAACCCCTCACTGAAAGTTGACAATGGTGTCTGAAATGAGAACACTATCTCTGCTACTCCCACCATGATCTAGGCATGTGTGACGTTCAATTTAACTTCATAGTAGTCTCTATATTGTGCACAGTTAGATGTCCTTCCTCTACTACGAGCGATCCCCTGTATCACTATACACAGAGGAGTGGTATCGTTCCCCAGAGACTCTATTACCCACTTCCTTAATTTATGAGCCACACAGATCTCCGCTCCAGTCACATTCCATTCACCTTTCCCAATTCCCTGTAATGTTAACACCTTGGTTTTTGTTGGTCCTGCCAGACTCTGCAACTAACACCCTTATGCAAACATTCTGCCTCAAACACAGGCCCTGTATGTACTTAGCCTCCGGCTACCAATACATTTACACATAAATCATTCCATCTAACCCATAACATGTTAGTCACTACTGCTAGTCCACTTATATAGTTATAAACACACTAGAACATGCTGAAGTCAATTAGTCAATTTCCAACAATCCCTCCTCTGGAACAATGATCACTCACATGTTCCACGACACCTAGGAAACATATTGACTTGAACAGGGAAGAGAGAAAATACATGTTTAATAATTTCACACCACCCTTGATGTGAATGAGATTGGGGAAAGAACCGTCCATCCGTTCTGTTCTATGCCGATGGGATGCTAGTCTCCATGCCAGTCTCTGTCCATCCGTTCTGTTCTATGCCAATGGGATGCTAGTCTCCATGCCAGTCTCTGTCCATCCGTTCTGTTCTATGCCAATGGGATGCTAGTCTCCATGCCAGTCTCTGTCCATCCGTTCTGTTCTATGCCAATGGGATGCTAGTCTCCATGCCAGTCTCTGTCCATCCGTTCTGTTCTATGCCAATGGGATGCTAGTCTCCATGCCAGTCTCTGTCCATCCGTTCTGTTCTATGCCAATGGGATGCTAGTCTCCATGCCAGTCTCTGTCCATCCGTTCTGTTCTATGCCAATGGGATGCTAGTCTCCATGCCAGTCCCCTTCATCCTCATCCTCGGGTGTCAAAGCAAGACGCAGACTATGAGCCTTGTACATAATTCATTGTACTGTATCATCCAGCAAGCCATATGTATTGATGCGCTTTAACATTAGGATTCTGATGACATGGTAAAACGAAACCCCTACTATCAAGTATCCCATCATGGTTAGTCCAAGCTATCGTCTAGTGGGTTCTCTAATAACCTCCCTCTCGGAGGACACTAAAAGATAAGGTTTCCTGGGAGGAAACCGTCCCTAGACTCAAAAGACTCGAGCAGTGCACCCTCCCCTCACAGCTTAGGGGCCACGCTCTCTCTCTTTTTCTCTCCTTTCCAAATCATAATTAAGCACTTGATAAATTAGCCAACCCAAATTTAGAATGGGTCCTTAGTGCTTTACATTGAGTCTATCACTCGAATTCGAGCCTCAACTTAGCACACACCGACACTATTAGTATATACATTTACAGACAGGGAAAATATATAGACAGTATGCACTACTTATATTACCAGGATTCACTTTTCTCATCACGGCCCCGTTTGTCCCCGTTTTACTGTTGCTAGTGGCATGTTAATGACAGATCGGTATCTCAATAGTCTTTAATCTAAATTACCATAAACTTCCCAGTGTGTAGATCTCCAAAATCAACCTGATACCCCAAATAAACAGTTTAGGGCAACCCTAAATCAATTTACGGGCACAGTTGACCACCCCCCTCCTTCTGGCATATCTTCATTTTCTTCTTCAGATATCGTTATAGTTCATCTTCCCAACGGCACATATGTAACTCATGCCTGTCACAGTTGATAGCCCTTGATAATGTCCTGATTTCAATATCTGGGGGATAATCACATTTTCCCCAGCAAACAAATCTCTCACCTGAGCCGCCACCACCATTCTGTACAGTCCATTCTGTCTGGTCCATTTTCCCAGTGCACCAGCAGCATGAGAGAAGTTTGGACGTGATCTCTCTCCATGCTCACTCCACACGTACGGTCTCAGGACTCATGCCGCACGCCTGCCGCTCGTACACAGGTTGCTGGCTCGTACTCAGGTCTCAGTAGAAGTGGTGCAGGACAGGGCCGTAGTGAACACCATTACTTCAGCCAGTTAGGGGGGGTGAAGCTCACACTGTTCTCATCGTATTATTCCTTCCACGCATATAGATACCATCGGTAGTCACTATCGCCATAACTTTGAGAGAGGACAGACCAAAACAACAGTTTAAGTCATTTCTGATTCAGAAAATCCCAACAACTATTTACCGTATGACAAATTATTACCTTCCCAATTTTCTTAATACAAAATTCCTAAGACAAATGTCCAAGAGCATAACCACACACTGTTGAAACCATTTTCCAAAATGGCTTATACTCCCTTATCATACTAGCGACCTCACCGCAGAGTTACAGGGTCAGTGAGTTAGAGAGCTAACCCTTAGCGAGAAATCCCCACCATACAGCAGACCCAATCTGGTGAGATTTGTATCGAAACAAAGACAAAAACAAGAACAAAAACAGCAACAGCAATTCATATTATACTTAAATCTTACCAAATGTCTCTAGCCTTTCTAGTAAGGGTGATCAGGCCTCACTAGGAAGTCAGGTCAAAGGTCATTCAACACCATTAAGTATTTCCTTTCCCTTTTCTTTCCCTGTCCTTCAGAAACCATTTAACAACATTTCAAACATTTTCATCATTCTGCGTACCCAGTTTACAACCAAAATAAATAAATCAAACACAATAAATCAAACACGGTATTAACACCACTAACAAATAGTAATAACCGGTGGGTTGTGTGTGCGTGTGCTGGTGTGTGTGGTAAAACATAGGGCAAAAAAAAAAACAGATGGCCATGCCTTTGGTTATCTGGGAGCTCCCTTTACAGCCGGATCCAGATACCTTTATACTTTATAAAACTAACAGTCTCGGGAAACATTTCAAAGAGAGAGATAAGGACACCCCATCCTCTCCTGGAAGAGAAAGTGTACATTTCGTTTGTATTCACTATGCTACATCTTAATCAGCAACCCAAAAGTTTTAATTACAAAAGAAACATGATAATGAGTCCACTGTCATCCCTCCAATCATGAATCGTTTGTTTTAATCCATCCCAACATTTATGTAACCTTTATGTTGCTTGTACTACTCTTCGACATGGCGACATTTCTGGCACCTACTACCATTCCCCGTTCAAAGGCACTCAGTCTAACGATTATATGACTGGTCTCTCTTTTCCCCATGATTTTCCGTAACCACCGCACTACAATGCCTTCATGTTCATGAACAAACATTTTAAAAGGTCATTTTAGGTTTGGTAACCCCAACGCTGTCGCTTGACAGAATTGCTTTTTCAAAACTCTACTAACAATTACTCACAATATTAACTCCACTCTAATTTCTTGTGACCCTCCTCCCTTTCGTCAATTCAATAAATCTATTTCAGAATAAGACTAAATAAAATGTCTCATGAGATAAAATAACAAACAAGGTTTTCTGAGCTTGTAAGGAGTGTTTGGCCGTGCCAATTCTAACTTGTTACCTTTTAGAATTAATTCCCCTGGCATTTCACATAGATTCTTTCAACCCCAAAATTGGTTCCACACCCGTCGCCATGTAACATTATCCGTGTATTGTTACTGGTCCTATGGTCAGAGATATGGGTAGTAGCTGTGCATTAGCACCAGTTCGCTACCCTTTCCTCTCTGTTTCCTTGTCTTACCTTGGCCATTGAAACCACTGTTAGTGACTTTCACTGTGGCTATATTAGCCACACGCATGGCTACGAAGTGATCGGAATTAGATTCCACTCTCAAAGCCTCCTGCTCTATTTCATCCCAATGAAAATGTTAGTCCACTACCCCCGCAATAGCCGTTTTGATAACAGGTTTCAAACCTGCCATCAAAGCAGACGTACACATTCTATCAATATATTCACGTACCCAGTCTTTTTGCAGCTGAGTACATCTACTAATTTTGGTTTTATCGGTTTTTCTTTTTTGTTTATAGAACGCTGACATCAAAATGCTGGTGTATTTAGCTTTAGATTTTTATTTTATGTCATTGTGCCAAGTCACAATTGCATCTCTGAATTCTTTATTAGATTGGAGTTTTCCGTCAGCAGGGAAATGCTGACCAATTTTGTCCAGTTTGCAAAATAAATCCCATATTCGAGTCGAATTGGTAGAATGCTCGTGCGCCACTTTCAGCGCCTCTATGGCTTTATTAAACTTTTCTTCCTCTAGCCCCCTTTACAGGGAGAATCTGGGCCGCCGGTCGCCATTTCAATCGTTATTATTCCGACGCTTCTCCCGACGGTGTCCAGAGTGTTTAGATTTCTTCACCCAGAGCTCTAATACGCCAATTTTAACTATCTTTCAGGTAGTGATACCCACTTCCTGGAGAGTAGTTACAGTATCGTTACCTAATCATTTGGTCACTGGACCTGATACCTTGTATTAGACACAATACTGAAGCTTCTGCCAATTTACTACTGGAGAATACGGGTGACCTAATGTCTTATTCCAGTGTTACGCCTCCATTATCACTGTTGTTGACAACACTCATTACCAGAATTATTCACTGTCGTCTTCCTATTTCCACATGATCTGTCTCGGTTCCCTCTCCCAATAGGGCATAAACCAACCTTTCTCCTTATTGCTCCTTATGTTTAAACAACATTTGAATATCTTTTATATTTTCTAACCATGGATGAGGCTCTCCTCCAGAACTTATAGGCAACCTTTTATACTAGTACACAAGCATGACACCCACACACACTCTACTGCAGGGTTCTTCAATTCCGGTCCTGGAGGGCCGAAACACCTCTGTTTTTCATCCTCTCCTTCTAATCAGGGGCTAATTCAGACCTGGGACATCAGGTGAGTGCAATTAACTACCAGGTAGAAATACAAAACAGAAATGTTTCGGCCCTCCAGGACCGGAAATGAAGAACCCTGCTCTACTGCCTCACGGCCACTCAGACTTTCGTCCTTCTTATAAATCTCGCAGGGGAATACTCCCACTAGGGACCTATCCTACACAGAACCTACCCTACACTGTAGTGTCACGCATGGATCTCGCCGAGAACTAGCTCCACTCGGGACCTATCCTTATAGAATCTACCCTAAACCATATATTTCTATGGATCTCGCAGAGGAACACCCCCACTCGGGACCTATCCTTAAAGGAACCTACCCTACACCATATATTTGTATGGATCTCGCAGAGGAACACCTCTACACGGGACCGGTCCTTAAAGGAACCTACCCTACACCATATATTTATGACCGGTCGTCACACAATGGGCCTACTGAATAAACTCAGGTTTTCTAGGTCCGTATCCTATAATTGTTCAGCCTACGATTCTCATCTCCCCAAGATGTCAGAATGAGTGGTAGCAGGTGTAGGAACTGTACAGGCTCCTGCTCCACTGATTCGGACACTCCAGTTAAATTGTAAATTGTGGTGAACCCTGCTCGCAGCTCCAACTGTTAGGTTCTAAATAAACAGAGTAAAACTCACGGAACGAGTTCAAACCAAGTTTATTCACCCACTGGGTCAAACAGCTGCATAAGAGAAAGACATGAGTCCACAAGTACATATATTTATACCCTCCACTGGGTGGAGTCAACTTCTTGCACACCGAGACAGCCAATACATCTCTGTTGCTAGGCAGGACTTTAGTGATGCCTGCTCTTTCTCACAGGTATCTCCTCTCCGTAGGATACCTGAGATTTAACAATAACATGTTCTTCCCCCCTTTCTCACTCAGTAGATTTCAATACCCTCAGTTCTAATATGGTAACATGAATAAGGATATTTCATATTTCAAGTTTTGAAGTTAGTACCCAACACCCTCTATGTAGCATGGCTTTGCTTCTGAATGATATGTAAAGCATTTACGTATTGTTTATGAAGACTTATAAAGCCCTATAAAGCCTTTATAAGTTGTAGTTCGTTTAAAGTGAGACGTTTTTCAAGTTCAAGGGTATAGTTTGTTGTTTACACTGATCACTGTTAAGATATGAGTTTCCAATTAAACAGAAGATATTAATTAACAGAAGACAGGCTCAAGGTCCTTTCCTGGCTGAAGGTTTATAAACACACTTCCTCTTTCTCTTTCTCAATGCTGTCCATCCATCAACACACAAGGTGAAGGAGGCCCAACTGTCTCCCTCTCTCCCTATCCAACTGTCTCCCTCTCTCCCTATCCTCCCTCTCTCTATGCTGGTCTAAACTATCTTTCATGTCCTATCCGCTCACACTGGAAGGGTTATATGAGGTGTGTGTGTGTGTGTGTCAGAACCTGCAGCTGGTGTTAGAGTAGTGTGTGTCAATGTGAGCCAGGCGCGGTGGGAGAACTCCTACACGAGGGGCCAGTGTTCCTGAACTAGGCGTGGACACAACTTGTCACTGACAGAGAAGTCTGTAAGGAAGTAGAGAGGGAATCGCATCCTGTTTGTGTGAGCGAGAGAGTCAGGGGCCAGTCTGTGAGTAAAGGGCACATTGGCATGGCAACGAGAAGGGACAAGTAGTGGTAGGGTAGAGGTTCAAGAATATACAGTGGGGGAAAAAAGTATTTAGTCAGCCAACAATTGTGCAAGTTCTCCCACTTAAAAAGATGAGAGAGGCCTGTAATTTTCATCATAGGTACACGTCAACTATGACAGACAAAATGAGAAAAAAAATCCTGAAAATCACATTGTAGGATTTTTTATGAATTTATTTGCAAATTATGGTGGAAAATAAGTATCTGGTCAATAACAAAAGTTTCTCAATACTTTGTTATATACCCTTTTTGGCAATGACACAGGTCAAACGTTTTCTGTAAGTCTTCACAAGGTTTTCACACACTGTTGCTGGTATTTTGGCCCATTCCTCCATGCAGATCTCCTCTAGAGCAGTGATGTTTTGGGGCTGTCGCTGGGCAACACGGACTTTCAACTCCCTCCAAAGATTTTCTATGGGGTTGAGATCTGGAGACTGGCTAGGCCACTCCAGGACCTTGAAATGCTTCTTACGAAGCCACTCCTTCGTTGCCCGGGCGGTGTGTTTGGGATCATTGTCATGCTGAAAGACCCAGCCACGTTTCATCTTCAATGCCCTTGCTGATGGAAGGAGGTTTTCACTCAAAATCTCACGATACATGGCCCCATTCATTATTTCCTTTACACGGATCAGTCGTCCTGGTCCCTTTGCAGAAAAACAGCCCCAAAGCATGATGTTTCCCCCCCCATGCTTCACAGTAGGTATGGTGTTATTTGGATGCAACTCAACATTCTTTGTCCTCCAAACACGACGAGTTGAGTTTTTACCAAAAAGTTATATTTTGGTTTCATCTGACCATATGACATTCTCCCAATCCTCTTCTGGATCATCCAAATGCACTCTAGCAAACTTCAGACGGGCCTGGACATGTACTGGCTTAAGCAGGGGGACACGTCTGGCACTGCAGGATTTTAGTCCCTGGCGGCGTAGTGTGTTACTGATGGTAGGCTTTGTTACTTTGGTCCCAGCTCTCTGCAGGTCATTCACTAGGTCCCCCCGTGTGGTTCTGGGATTTTTGCTCACCGTTCTTGTGATCATTTTGACCCCACGGGGTGAGATCTTGCGTGGAGCCCCAGATCGAGGGAGATTATCAGTGGTCTTGTATGTCTTCCATTTCCTAATAATTGCTCCCACAGTTGATTTCTTCAAACCAAGCTGCTTACCTATTGCAGATTCAGTCTTCCCAGCCTGGTGCAGGTCTACAATTTTGTTTCTGGTGTCCTTTGACAGCTCTTTGGTCTTGGCCATAGTGGAGTTTGGAGTGTGACTGTTTGAGGTTGTGGACAGGTGTCTTTTATACTGATAACAAGTTCAAATAGGTGCCATTAATACAGGTAACGAGTGGAGGACAGAGGAGCCTCTTAAAGAAGAAGTTACAGGTCTGTGAGAGCCAGAAATCTTGCTTGTTTGTAGGTGACCAAATACTTATTTTCCACCATAATTTGCAAATAAATTCATTAAAAATCCTACAATGTGATTTTCTTTTCTCAATTTGTCTGTCATAGTGACGTGTACCTATGATGAAAATTACAGGCCTCTCTCATCTTTTTAAGTGGGAGAACTTGCACAATTGGTGGCTGACTAAATACTTTTCTTCCCCACTGTACTGTGCACTGAAGTAACTAACTAACTGGAGTAGGCTAGTGCTATCTCCCAGTGGTTACTGGAAATAGCCATGCCTATGTTTAACCCTAAATAGGAAATCCCTAATATTTCCAATGCTGTTTGTTCCTTCAGTCTGCTCAAAAACAGGTTATCAGCCTCCGACAACGCAGGAAATGTTTTGAATGTAGTTGTCCAAAAGATTAATAAATGTGCCTTTTAATTAGATAACACTGTATTTTGGTACTCTATTTTTTTTTTATCTTTCTTACATTTCCCCTACAGTAGGTTATATTTGCCATACAAACTTTGAATGGGGCCAAATCCGTGCCGATTAGAGCTAATATTTTTATCTAGCACTAGTTATTGCTGCCCTCTTGTGGTTTCAGATAAAAACACAGGTTTATTCACACCATGAGTCTTACAATGCATGTGAAATTAATTATGGTGTCATGGTAAATCTATTGTACACACACATCTAAAGCCTCCACTGAAGTTAGGAGAATGAAAGCACACCCCACCAGTTGAAACCAGAACCCACCAATGTATAGCTCAAGAAGACTACAAGCAACTAAGCAACTATAGGCCTAAGCCAAACAGAGGTAGTAGCTAGGTGAGGAGTCTCCATACACACTAGGTAAGCGACACATTACACACAGAAGAAAAAACATTGTTTTGAGAAGGACTGAAGTACGAAAGCTGAGAAATCAAGAATTGTCAAATCAATTTAAATCGAAATTAACTTTTTGAAAAGGCATGTTTTAGAGCTGCAGTATACCAAATAATGATTATATAAAATAACAGCATTACTTTTTGGCCCAATGCAGAAAGTGTTGCCAGCACTGACCATTCTTGATGCGCCTGGCACCTACTACCATTCCCCGTTCAAAGGCACTTAAATGTTTTGTCTTGTCCATTCACCCTCTGAATGGCACACATACACAATCCATGTCTCAATTGTCTCAAGGCTTAAAAATCCTTCTTTAACCTGTCTCCTCCCCTTCATCTACACTGATTGAAGTGGATTTAACAAGTGACATCAATAAAGGATCATAGCTTTCACCTGGATTCACCTGGTCAGTCTGTCATGGAAAGAGCAGGTGTTCATAATGTTTTGTACACTCAGTGTATAACACGCTTAATGATTTAAAAAAATGTACATGTCAACTATCATCTACAGCCGTCCTATAAGTCTGATGGACAGATCTCAGGTGAAGGGGGGGAAAGTGAAGAGGAAAACAGAGTGTGAGGAGAAGGAAAGTATTCCAGCAGAACTCCTGCCTGTCAGTCCATTGATATTTGACCCCCAGGTGAGGTCAGACATACAGTGCATTCGGAAAGTATTCAGACCCCTTGACTTTTTCCACATTGTTACGTTACAGCCTTATTCTAAAATGGATTAAATAGATTTTTTCCCTCATCAATCTACACACAATACCCCATAATGACAAAGCAAAAACTGTTTTTTTGAAATTTCTGCAAATGTAAAAAATAAATAAATGAAATATGACATTTACATACTGTTAGTATTCAGACCCTTTACTCATACTTTGTTGAAGCAACTTTGGCAGCGATTACAGCCTCTGGTCTTCTTGGGTATGACGCTACAGGCTTGGCACACCTGTATTTGAGGAGTTTCTCCCATTCTTCTCTGCAGATCCTCTCAAGCTCTGTCAGGTTGGATGGGGAGCGTCGCTGCACAGCTATTTTCAGGTCTCTCCAGAGATGTTCGATTGGGTTCAGGTCTGGGCTCTGGCTGGGCCACTCAAGGACATTCAGAGACTTGTCCCGAAGTCACTCCTGCGTTGTCCTTTTGGAACGTGAACCTTCGCCCCAGTCTGAAATTTCCCTCGATCCGACTAGTCTCCCAGTCCCTGCTGCTGAAAAACATCCCCACAGCATGATGCTGCCACCACCATGCTTCACCTTAGGGATGGTGCCAGGTTTCCTCAAGACGTGACGCTTGGCATTCAGGCCAAAGAGTTCAATCTTGGTTTCATCAGACCAGAGAATCTTGTTTCTCATGGTCTGAGGGTCTTTAGGTGCCTTTTGGCAAACTCCAAGCGTGCGGTCATGTGCCTTTTACTGAGGAGTGGCTTCCGTCTGGCCACTCTACCATAAAAGCCTGATTGGTGGAGTGATGCAGAGATGGTAGTCCTTCTGGAATGTTCTCCCATCTCCACAGAAGAACTCTGGAGCTCTGTCAGAGTGACCATCGGGTTCTTGGTCACCTCCCTGACCAAGGTCCTTCTCCCCCGATTGCTCAGTTTGGCCGGACGGCCAGCTCTAGGAAGAGTCTTGGTGGTTCCAAACTTCATCCATTTAAGAATGATGGAGGCCACTGTGTTCTTGGGGACCTTCAATGCTGCAGAAATGTTTTTGTACCCTTCCCCAGATCTGTGCCTCGACACAATCCTGTCTCTGAGCTCTACGGACAATTCCTTCAACCTCATGGCTTGGGTTTTGCTCTGACATACACTGTCAACTGTGGGACCTTATATAGACAGGTGTGTGCCTTTCCAAATGATGTCCAATCAATTGAATTTACCACAGGTGGACTCCAATCAAGTTGAAGAAATATCTCAAGGATGATCAATGGAAACAGGATGCACCTGAGCACAATTTAGAGTCTCTAAAAACCTGTTTTTGTTTTGTCATTATGGGGTACTGTGTGTAGATTGATTATGAAATTGTTGTATTTAATCCATTTTAGAATAAGGCTGTAATGTAAGAAAATGTGGAAAAAGTCAAAGGGTCTGAATACTTTCCGAATGCACTGTATTCCAAGCTTGGGATCATGATATAATTACAAAATAGCGTTGGGCCAGTAACCGAAAGATTGCTGGATTGAATCCCCGAGCTGACAAGGTAAAAATCTGTTGTTCTGCCCCTGAGCATAGCAGTTAACCCACTGTAACCTGGGCGCCGATGACGTGGATGTTGATTAAGGCAGCCCACCCGCACCGCTCTAATTCAGAGGGGTTGGGTTAAATGCGGAAGACACATTTCAGTTGAATGCATTCAGTTGTACAATCGACTAGGTATCCCCCTTTTCCTAGTTTTACCTGAGTTTCAGTGGAAGCAGTCTCTGTGTGTACACGTCCTGTCCAACAGGATGTGCTAAAGGAGCTGCTCTTGCGTCACCCTGTAACCAGTGAGGAGGGAGAGGAGAGTCTGGACAGCATATGCACACAGTTGTATGAGCTGGAGAATGCTGTAAGAAAGCCTTATTATACATTGAATACTAACTGAAGAGTTGGCACTGTCTTTAACAATCCTGACAATCATATTAATCCAATAACAGAGAGGTAAACACCAACCATTGGAGGCGAGGGTGCGTCCATCCACGAAGATATGTCGCTTTGACCTTCCAATGGACTTCAGACAGCTGGAGAGTGGGTTGGATGGATTTTCCCCAGATCAATTCAGAATGTGAGATCTGTCATTCATTCACTTGGTGGAAATGACAAGATTTTGGAGGTCATTCTCTGTGTCCCAGCCAGGCCTCTCTCCACAGGGATATCTCCGCAGGTTCTGTCAAGTGTGTAAGCGAAGAAGCAACCTATACAGGAGAGTCTTCGAGAAGTTTGATAAGGACAGGGATGGACTGCCTTCTCTCAAGGTAAATCCAAATAAAATTGCATAATATAATGTGGTTCCCCCACCACAGTGGATGGCCTGAGAGGATCCCTCACCAGCAGGCGCTGACCCAGCAGAAACAAGTTAGACTGACTAGTTTATGGATGAAATGTGAGAATCTAAATCCATTTAAAATGTATAATCCTGTTACAAAATACTATGTGCAAAACAGCAGCTGTGGACAAATCTATATCGAATCACAATTTACAGACCATGTACAATGGGCTGTGTCTCTCTGTATTGCAGGAAATGGAACGTGGTATATGTAACCTGTATATGACTGATGTCACCGCTGGGCTGCTCCTGCGGCTGGTGGTATTGATTGACGCAAAATTCACACTTTGACTGTGTCATTCTGCGCGACATGTGCCCTGTCTGAAAGAATATTTCACTCTCTGTTAATGTAAGTCAGTCTTCTGATTGACACGTGATAACCAACTGTCAAATGACAAAATAAACACACCAGGTGCCTTCATATAAATGACATGAACTTGTTCACTTTCACATAAAGAATAAAGAAACAATCAAGAAAAGACTGGCAAATATAAATCCTTATATTCTTGAAAGTTATCACTATTAAATCAACACTTAAAATAACACATTAAATTAACACTGTGTTTAAATTAACACTTGAAATACATCTGTAATTTTGTTAGGAAAGAAGACATGGAGGAACATTTTGAAAAGGACCGTTTAGAAGAGGCCGACTTCAGCTCACTGATGGGAAAGCTCTGCTACCATAACATTTCACCTCCAACGACTAGACTGTTGTTAATGATTTCAAGACTTACATGTGTTCAAAAAACCTAGACCAGCGCCTCAAAGGTTAGTACTAGGCCCAGTGGTCTCACGTACCAGATTTGATAGGGCTTTCTTTGTAGACACTGGCTGTTGAGACTAGGGCCCCTGTAACCTAGTTAGGGTCTTACAGTCACCTGTCATCGGAGTGTCACGGTGACAATTCATATAAACGTTTGTTGGATTATTTGTCCCCTTCCATTTTAATAAACTTGTTCAAAGCCAACATTCTTCTAATGTAGGCCTACATATTTCCCTGCCATACATGCTCAACTGGTATACAAGTAAAGCACTGTTTCTGTAAATGACAACTGCTAGCAAATAAATGCAATCCATCATTACAAATGTTTTAACTTGACATCTTCAACAAAAAACTCTGATTAGAGATTTGGTATCGGGGCCAACCAACCATGAGCCCTGTGGTTGTGTTAGAAAATCCCTTGTCTATCTCCAACCTTCCTCCAGTGCTTCTCAAATGACAGTGACTTAACATGGCCCACCAAAAATAAATGGGTATACATCCAACAGGCAAGCTTCCATTTTGTGAGTCATTTCTAACCATGTTTAAACACCCAATTCCATGGCTTTACTCCATGGCTTTTTAAAAAGTAAAAACCAAGAAGCATGAATGAATTGTTTGATGCAATCAACACCAACAGACATTTAGGTATGTTTAATTTAGATTGTTTAATGTTAATTCCATGCTGTGTTTCAGAAAGAACAATAGGAGACGCTCTGTGGCTCCAGTCAGATATCCAGTAGTACAAATTAGCTTTAAATTACACATAATGAAGCGAAAAGGAAAGAAAAACTTTAGGAGCTATATAAAGGAGGGGAAAGAGGCTGAAAAATAACTATTCATTAACTCATGCAGGTTTGAGATCATCTATTTAGAACCCTGTCATCTTTCAACAGAAGCCAATCAAGAGCGGTCTTTTACTAAACGCAACAGCGCTCCCTTGGATTTTTAAAACCACTACCAGCCACCATCTGAAATCAGCAAGTATGCGCAATACAGTATTTCAGCACAAAGTACAATCCAAAACATTACAATAGAATCACTATGATGTAAAAGTTAAGCATTTTGCGCCACATGGATATCAAGAATTTTGCCAACTTCCTCTGAAAAACTAAAGTTAACAAAAGCACTTTGTTTAGACTTGCCCTTCAAATGTTTAATGATTTGCATCTCTTTCACTAACACAGAAATATTACAGCTCCCACAACTAATAAAACTATCAGTAATAAAAGTTAATTTCTGTAATTACATTAAGAAAAAAATGTCTCTAAATACATCCAGCAACTGATAAAATAATGAGGAAAGAGCAAAAACAAAACAACGAAAAATAATTTTCAGAACCGCGTGTACCAAGAAAAATACAATAATCCAGGGACTCTTTGCCTTTCCAAAATTGTATTTATTGTCTCAATTAAGTGGTATTTATATTTGAATTGAATTAAAGGGCTATAAAAAAAATAAAAAATAAACTGATTATCTCTAAGACCATGAGGTGTTAGAGCTGCTGAGGAGAGCCACTGTCACTTGGGCCACTGGGGGGGGGGGGTGTCTCAAGCTGGCTGTGATGTCTCACTGGGGCTCGTCCTCCACATCTTGCAGCGCCTCTTTGTTCTGTTCTTCACCTGCTTGAAAACAAGAGAAAACGGACGGTGAGGGCTGGGCTTTCAGGTTATGTACACGAGAGACAAACTTAGTCTAGGTGATCAGACTCAGTGCCCAAACATCAAACATATTGAGATGCTGTGGAAGTATTGCATTACTCCTGTGCCAGTTTTAACCTACAGTCTACAAAGTTGAAGGTGGACAGGCCAAAGTGAGCCCAGTGGTGGTTTCATTCAGTGCGTCACAAACATCTTAGCACATGCAGTGAAACTTCAACCACTAACTACAACCTTGTAGGCCATATCAAAAATAACTACTGTAGTGCTTCAATCAAATAAAAATGACATCTTAGACTAATTCAAAAGCTTTAAAATGAAACGTCCTATATAGGCTCTACTTGACAACCTGACAGATGACTTCCGTTTATAATTGAGAAGCAAGTTTGATTTGTTAATTTCCCCATAGCCTACTCATTCCATGATTTATAAGCCATCTAGCTAATACAGTAACATCCTATCTTTAAATCCCTCTTGACAGATCTGCCTAAGACTCACCTGTACCCAAGTATTCTATTCCAACATAAGCCACTATATTGTCCTGGCATTCCGTTGCTAGTGAGACAACTGTCTATTTGTGTCATGCTACAGGATGCCAGGCAGACAGAATGACAGAGCAATTATGGGACTGGATGTAGATAATGTCACCCAGTCAAAGACAGACAGGATATCCCATATAGCCTCTCAACAACTGGTGCCATGCTGTTAGTCGTCCAGTCTCCACAATACACGGCTCTTAGGATAGCTACGGAGATCAGGCACTATCCATCAACAGATCAGGCAGGCGACTACAGAGCGTCAGACTCTACACACAAACCCACGTTCTAACTTGGTGAGACACTTGCAGCCCCACAGAGAAAGCTAGTGCCCTTCACCTGGCCTCCTTGTACCTACAGAGCTGCCCTTCACCTGGCCTCCTTGTACCTACAGAGCTGCCCTTCACCTGGCCTCCTTGTACCTACAGAGCTGCCCTTCACCTGGCCTCCTTGTACCTACAGAGCTGCCCTTCACCTGGCCTCCTTGTACCTACAGAGCTGCCCTTCACCTGGCCTCCTTGTACCTACAGAGCTGCCCTTCACCTGGCCTCCTTGTACCTACAGAGCTGCCCTTCACCTGGCCTCCTTGTACCTACAGAGCTGCCCTTCACCTGGCCTCCTTGTACCTACAGAGCTGCCCTTCACCTGGCCTCCTTGTACCTACAGAGCTGCCCTTCACCTGGCCTCCTTGTACCTACAGAGCTGCCCTTCACCTGGCCTCCTTGTACCTACAGAGCTGCCCTTCACCTGGCCTAAAATGGTTCCAGCTGAAAGACGATACCCGCACACCAGTACCAAACACCCAATAATCTGTCAGCTGTCCAAGACGCGTAGAAATCAGAACATGAAAAAGACAGTCGCTTCAGGTTACCTTCTAACTAAATGCATTACTGATAGACAGGTGATTTTATTTTAAATCACTATGTAAAAATACTATTCATAAGACACAGTGTGTGAATATACAACTTTCCCGAGGACACAAACCAATGGGTGAGTGGCGTTGCAGTGAGTTAGTAGTGAAGGGGGACAGAACAAACGATTCAAACCAAGGCCAGAAAACACTTACAAAGTACAGATTATGGGAAATGAACAGCTGTTTTGTTCCTTTAGGACTCTACACAAACAGAACGAGAGAGGTGAGAGATGAATCAGACAATAAGATGAAGGTTGAAGAAGCTACAGCTTTAGAGGGCAGAGAGAGGGGGGAAAGGACCACTAAGCAATGCGGAAGAAACTGCAAGGTGAAAGACACAAGGTTAGGTTAGAGACGGATGGAGAAGGGAGACGTTAGGGTTAGCATAATGATCCACGTCAGCAGCTCTGAAAAGAGCCGAATAAGCAATAGCACACACCTCAAGGAGATCCAGTGCTACACTTTTCTGGTAGGATAGCATCCGTTTACAAACATTGTAATGGGCTAACAAAAAAAATAGCAGAGGCAAACTGCTGTAATATTGTAAGTATACCTCAGACTGGAAGAAATTGAGGAATTGAGCATGTTCTCAAAAATCTCTTTACCCCTTAATAATATTACCAACTTCCTCCATGCATTCTAAAAGTCCAGGTGTGGGAGCTCTCACTCAGCTTACCATCTCCCTGCATGTCTGAAGTCCATAGTGTCAGGTTGTCACGTAACAACTGCATGATAAGTGTGGAGTCCTTGTAGCTTTCTTCACTCAACGTGTCCAGCTCTGCGATGGCATCATCGAACGCAGCCTTCGCCAACCTGCAGTACAAACATTGGTCTTATGTCACACTTGTATCAAGAGAGTCTATCAAGGAGAGCCGTGCGAGGTACTTGCCTGCACGCGCGGTCGGGTGAATTGAGGATTTCATAGTAGAATACGGAGAAGTTAAGAGCGAGGCCTAGGCGAATGGGGTGTGTAGGTGGCAGTTCGATCATGGCGATGTCGCTAGCAGCTTTGTAGGCGACCAAACTGTTCTCTGCAGCCTCCTTCCTGTCGTTCCCGGTGGCAAACTCGGCCAGATACCTGTGGTAATCGCCTTTCCTGAGGGGAGAGCAAGAGGGAGACGAATCAGTGGGTCATCATGGTGTAAAATGTACAAAGGCTCCCTGAAAACATGTGAAAAACAACTATGTTCCTAACTCAGGGACGTGATCAGGGCAACCTAAAACATCTTGGGGATAGCTCAGTTTCAATGATCAAAGAATGGAGGATAAATGTCAGAAAAGCAGGAATTCGGGATTTAGCAGGAGGAATCACAATCCCTGCTCTATGCTTTATTCTAGAGCCATTAGAGAAGTGGAATACTGTTCTAACCCGGTCATTAAAAAACAGCAATAACCATCTATCAAGCATCTGTTCCCAAACAACACATCGAGAAAAGGAGAAGAGGCTCGTACATTTTGTAGTAAAAGACCTTGGACTCTCCCGTGTTGGCAGCTGGAATAAGGTGCTTGTCCAGTACATCCAGAATGTCATTACAGATTGACTTCAGCTCGTTCTCAACCTGCAGGAGAAAAAATAACTCAATGAATTACCAGCCACTGGCACAATGTTAGGCACAACAAGCAACAATACACAAACGGTATCATTCAGGTGAATTAGCCTAAACTACTTTATATCAATGACAATTTTCTCCAGTAGAAATGCTACCATATTGCTTTAAGAGTGCTGCAGCTCAAATGCCTCTCCAATCATGTCAGATCTCTCTCGCACCAGTCCTATATGAGTGCACTCAGAATGACTCATACTTCTGGGCGTACTCACAGTTTGCCTGTATTCCCGGATCATTTTCAATTTGTCTTCTCCACCTTTGTTCTCTTCCCTTTGTTCAATACTGCTGATTATCCTCCATGATGCTCTCCTCGCCCCAATTACATTTTTGTAGGCCACTGATAGTAGATTTCGCTCCTCGACTGTTAGTTCCACATCCAACCCGGCCACTCTCTTCATGGACTCCACCATTTCTGTGGGGAGCAGAGAGGAAGTCATAAGTAATTGGGGCTGAAAGATCAGATCCAAAATAAAACTATTTGACAAAGTTTGACTTCAGAGATCTTTCTTTCCTTTTTCTTATGCTAAAGTTACAAATGTTTATTTCTCAACAATATAATCCCAATTATAGAAAGTCCTATTTACAATCATCTCTGTCCCTAAACCTGGGCCTATATTCCCAGAGTCGGCAAGCTGATCTATAATCAATTTTGCCAATTCGATCATAATGAATATGATTATAAGGACAGGTGAGACCTGATCCTAGATCAGCATGCCTACTCTGATGTGCTTTATGAATACAGGTTCTTGATCATACAATCTTGGAAGGTAGTATCTGCTGCAACATTTAGGTTTAATTCAGTCATGCCGAGGGATTAATACTACAAGACTACATCTGTACCGCATCAACATATACCCAGTGACAAGGTACAAAATCATATCTTTCAGAAACCGATAGTTACATCAGTGTCAAGAATGAGAGCAGCATGTCTGAAGAATCGCATTTGATTTGAGAGTGAAATAAAGCAGCTAAACTGGTTTTATTTCGGGGCAAATCAAAGTTGCATGTGGCCAGGGTTCCATAGCCAGACAGACATGATCATGCCCTGTAATCACACATCTAATAACAGCTTCTGCTTCATGCCAATTGACAGGCATGTTAGCTAGCTTGCTAACTTAACTAGCTACGTCAAAATGTCTTATCATTGGGGAAGGTTTTGTTTCAGGTCAGTCTTCGATACGTCACACCCAGATAGCACGCTATGGCTAACGTTGGACCACGAGAAGTTTAGTAAACTGGGGTAGGGTATTTGGCTGGCCAACAAATTTACATAGTTATCTAACGTTAGATTATAGCTAATACTTTACCATATGTTTACATTGGCTGACATCATTGTTTGGGAAAAGTAATCCCCACATAGCTACTGTAGCACAGCTAACGTTAGGTGGCTAACGCGTTAGCTAACTACCACCCCCACTTGCTTGCTAGCTACCTAGCTCTCGCACCATCAATAATCCGCCATTTTGTATTCTCTTTAAATTATCCATATCGTTAAACAAATCTGGACAGTTAAGTGGCTATAGTATTGGGTAATTAATGTTAGTTACACAGCTAGCTCGTTAAGCTAATGCGTTAGCTCACGCTAACTAGCTAGCTAACGTTAGCGCACTGACATCACCGTCCTCGCTCGAGGCCCCCTGCAAGAGGGAGGAGGATGAGTGAGTGCAAGTGTTAGCTATGTTGGTAGCTAACGTTAGCTAGCTGGTGAAAAAAAACAGCGGCGAACATGTCCCTCCATTGAATAATACAATTGTGTCTCTTACCGTCATATCTCTCAGCCTGCTCGGCGAGTTTTGCCTGATATACTAAATCCTCCCGATCGCCCATTTTGTTGCGAATAGTCTAGTTTAACTGACAAATTGATAAAAAGGGTCGACAGTAGCTGCTATCGTACTAGGTCAATCTGTCGGCTGTTCCTGTGAAATCAACGGATAGATCAGTGGCGTTTCCACCCCACCGGTTGTACTGGAGTAAAAAAAAAAAGATGGCGAAAATCTAAATCCGGGAACCTTTCACACCACACACGCATCACCCCCCACTGAGGATCACCCCTTCCCCAGAAAAACCCCTCCCATTTTTGCACGGCATGGCAACCAGTGACAGACAAGTGAGCCAAATGATGAATGAATAACGGCAGTGCAGTTTGATCTCATCAATTTATGACAATCCATAAGATTGATAGGGTACAGTATTTTCATTTGCCAATCCTTTGACTTTAATATGCCATTTAGCAGACGCTTTTATCCAAAGCGACTTACAGTCATGTGTGCATACATTTTAACGTATGGGTGGTCCCGGGGATCGAACCCACTACCCTGGCGTTACAACCCTGGCGTTACAAGCGCCATGCTCTACCAATTGAGCATGTTACATATTACATGCTACAGAAAATAAAAGGTCATTTCACTTGTCTTGAAAGAATATAGTGTTATAATACAATGGCACATTTTGATATCACAATTTCCATTTGCGGTTGCCAACCAAGCCCCCTTATGAAAGGTCATGACTTACACAGGGTTACAAAAATACAATACTTTAAAATATTTATAGGCATGATTGACAACAAAAAATCATTAAAATAAGAGCAGATTACATAAGCAACAGGCATGCACTGAGAGAATGAATGAAAATGCAGACATTATTTAACAGATGTTAATACTGGAGTAACTGAGTAACTAGATACTTAAAAAAAAAACTAGATGATTGCTTCTTGGATTACTTTTAAATTGAGAAAGGATGTTCGCGAAAAAATACATTATGACACCTTTCTGTTTTCTCAATGACATTTAATTCCGCATTGAAAAAAGGCGCAAGTTTAAGTTTGTTCCACCTGAGCAAGTCTGAACTCAAGTCAGAGACCACTATGATGACACACTAAATGCGTTTGATGGTTCCTTTTTATCTGCTTATAAAGGGGACAGTAATCCAAAAGTAACTGAAAGTAATCAATTTGGGTCATCCAAAAGTTAATACCGATTACAATTTTGGAGAGGTAACTAGTAACTAACTGATTACATCTAGAAAGTAACCTACCGAACCCTGCCCTTAAACAAAGATTGTGGCATAAATTGGCAATAAAACAGTTTGTCAGGTGGCCCGAAAGCTACAATTACACAGAGAAATGGTAAAAGTTTGATGGCAATGGGATAACCCCTGTGGTTTGAGGACAATCCAATCATCAAAAGGTTATACATTCTATTCCTCTGGACTTTGCAGCATTTACTACCCAAAACATAATCTAAGGACAGCACACACTGTATTTTTGATGAGGTACTACATCATTGGAGTTTAATTCGTATTACCATATTACCATTTATGTAGACTTCACACCCTGATAATGCATGCGTTTGGATTTTTCACAGCTGCTTCATAAATTTGGTGCTAAATTACCTTATATTATCCCCCAAAAAAGCCATCACAAGGTCTGCCACAGACAATGAACACAGCAGAAATGACATATTGGAACAGTAAAGAAAAGGCAAGAAAAGTCATTAAAAGGATGGGGTCAGAACTGACAAGTAATTGTAAAAAATAACTGAAGTGCATTCTGAAAAAACTAATTTCACCTCCAGCAACCTCAACACAGACTACTGTATTGATCAACAAAGGCTAAGGCTCAGAGACAGACTAGCACCTTGGTTCTCCCAGCACCGCTCTGCCTAATGCTGTTGCAGTGCACCCTAGTGGCCAGTTCTACTGAAGACGAGGTAAACCATTTCTCAAGTCCCCTCCGCCTAAATCTATGGGAAACCCCTCTAGGAGGTGAAGTTATCCAAGTGAATTTCAGGGGCACATTCAGTGGGGTGCAATGTGTAAGAATGGTCAGATACAGGTTTAATTTATAGTGGAACAGAGATACGCATCTGCTGTGTACAGTAAACTACTTATATCTGTAACATTTGTGATGCTGTGCCAGGGTGCTTTGTGATGCTGTGCTAGGGTGCTTTGTGATGCTGTGCCAAGGTGCTTTGTGATGCTGTGCCAGGGTGCTTTGTGATGCTGTGCTAGGGTGCTTTGTGATGCTGTGCCAGGGTGCTTTGTGATGCTGTGCCAGGGTGCTTTGTGATGCTGTGCCAGGGTGCAAACATTTGTCAGTTTTCTACATGATAGGAATGGAAAGATGATTGTCATGTGTCAACAGGTGGACTTAACTGTGATCTCTTAACAACAAAGAAGACCTATTCAAAGTAGACAATCTTAGTAATAGTATGGTGGTTTGTGGATGCATGCAAATTAAAGGGTTTTTAGCTTGCTCTAATACACTAATAAATACAGACAGACATCAATTCTCAAAATATAGTGGATGACAGGAATCTAGAACAGAAATGTGAGAACAGTCAGTGTCAATGCACTGCCTTTACCTTGTAACCAACGTGTACAGGAGAACAAGTAGGTACTACCGTAATCTGTTTTATATCTGACAGCTTGCAAGGAGAAAGCCAATTCATATGAACATTGAGCTTATGTCATATGAAAATGTCATTTTAACAGTCTATCCTTGGCTATGGTATGGCAGAACATTTGCGCGACCCTGGCTGATCATACACAAAAGGCATCTCCACTGTTTAGAACAAGGTTAAAAGTTAACAGCCGTTTGTAAAAATAAAAAATGTTTCAGTGATTCAGAGTAGGAGCGGAGCAGACAAAGGTTTGTCAAAGACAAACACAAAAAAATAAGAGAGAGGGTTAGCGCCTGACAATACCATAAGCACACAACATAGCCTACACATTTGTTGAGATCTCTGCAATAGTGGTGGACTGGCAATGTTACTTCTCGGAAAAACGATGCAGAAATACAAGGCAGAAAAGAAACAATTTCAGCATGTAATGGTTATCAACAATTTCATAACAATATGTTATTTTGTTCTTACAAAAGACTACTAGTTACTTGGTCGTGGATTTGTAGTGAGGATGATAGTTTTGTGTACAATGTAGTGTTATCCTAACGGCTCTCCTCGACAACCAGTGTTTCTCCATGGGTCTCTGTGTTTACCATTCCAGTCCAAGATAGCATTTCTATCTTTCTTTCCCTCTCTCTGAATGGCTGTCCACACACTCCCCCTCTTCCTCTTGATAATACACAGCCACGGTCCTCATCCCAGACAAGGCTTGAGTCTTTCTTATTTAGAAGGGGAATGTGTGTGGGTGCGTGTGTGTTGATAGAGCTGACCATGGTGCTGAAGTGGTATAAATACTGGTGGTGTGAGTGAAGATGACACAGCGTAATGATTATCTAACGGGACCAACTGAGGAAGAGGAAGTGGTGTGTGTGTGTGTGTGTCTGAGTGTGGCCATGAGGAGGCTGCTGATTGGCACAGGGGCGATGGTGGCAGTGGAGGGAGTGAGTGTGTGTGTCTAAGGGCAGAGTAAGGGATGGGAGGAGCCCAAGGAGCCCAGTGTCCACTCTCAGCTCGCATCGTCCTCAGGGTTGTTATGGTCCAGCAGCTTAACGTGGGTGAAGGGGAAGTGGCCGCGCTTGCCCTTGCACTCGCCCTCCCACTGGCCGTTCACGTTGATCTTTGTCACCTTCACCATGTCGCCCACCTGCAGGAGGAGAAGGAGTCGTCAAACAGACAGACCTGGCTCATGTTCATTAAGGCACGCTACGGAAAACATTTCCAAATGCTTTTCAACAGAACACAAAAATGTGCCTTTCTTACTGGACAAGTCCAGGGAGACACTCCCCATTTCAGTACGTTTTAGTTGCAGCAAGATAGCCACTTGTGAAACTTTGTGTCTATGTATCGCAGCAGTTCATTTGGCCTCACAAGCACAAATCACAGTGCAACTAAACACAAACCAGTACTGCAGAGGTCCATTTGACGGTTCATCCTGTAGGCCTCTTCATTACAGGTGGACCATTCTTCTAAAGAGAGTGAAGTACTCCCATCTACTAAGATGTGACCAGGAAGTGTGTGCAGGGGGCTAATCATTAAACCTATATCCTCCTTAGTCATACCACTGGCAAACACCTTTATGGAGGGTAAATATCCTGTTGGTTATCAGTGGAGCGCAGTGCTGACTGACTCTTGGGTGGGTAGAACATATAAACTGTCTGGGACCCAAAAGTAAATAAAAGTAATGCAACATTTTCACACGAGTCTTTGACATTACTTTTTGTCCTTGTAAGCATGTAGCGTAACACTTCAGTCTTTCAAAAGACAGAGGCAAAACAGACTACCTCCAGCCTGTAGCTGATTCCATAAAGACAGAAAGAAGGTCAGAAAGTGAAGATCATGTATCTGTTTCAGTGTTACTGTTCCTTCACTCCCTCCACCTCCCTTCTCCCCTCTCCCCAAGCAGGTTAGAAGAGGAGAGAGGGGGGCAGCTGAGACTGAGACCGCTGGCTTGTCGCCCAGAGGCTGCTCTGGCTCAGAGTAATGTCCTCATAGAAATGAAAGGAAATGTTCCTCTACACAAAGTATTTCCTTCCCACAACGACCTTCGCTTTGGAAGCCCTCTTTCCCCTTTTGGACAGTTTGTTAAGACAGTCAGGGAGGGAGCCTCTGGCAGCATTCTCTAATGAGCTTTAGAGCAGTTGGCCATTGAGTTCAGACTGACTGACCACCACCCTGCATGCACTGGGTCATATTCAATAGAGCACACCCGTAGCAAAACGTTTTGCAATGAAAAACAAAAATAAGCATTGCTTATTGGACAAGATCAGGAAAGTCCCTGCCCGTTTCAGTCCGTTTTCTTCTGTTTGGTGACTAATGGATACGACCCAGACTAACTTGTTTAACAAGCCTGGCGACTGGGACCCTGAGGGGCAGGCGACTGGGACCCTGAGGGGCATGCGACTGGTTAAGAACCTGAGGAGGAAGTCACAGACAACGAGTCACAGAGGTCACATACCAACTCCTTCATTCCTTCCAGCAGTGAGCGGAAATGGAAGACAACTTGGAATGCCTCACTGGGAGAGAACATAGGGACTTCTCCAGATTATGACTTTACAACAGTTCAAACCAGTCCCAGTAGTGAGGATTACCACTTAAGACACTGATATTGGCATTACAACTATGACGGTACAGACGACAACCATTCAGAAATGTCATCAATTCAATATCATTCTAAATCACTATTAATGATAAAGAATAAAAAGAAAAGGCTGAATAAAAAGGTGATTTGATTCTCTGACCTCATAATTTTGACATAATGCCAAAGAAAATATATGTTGTACAAGACCAGTAATGATTAGCCTCATTGCACTGAAGGCTGTGGACAAAGGAAAATCCATGACAAAATGAAGAGTATCAAAGAATCTGAGAGAGGGATGATGAATAAAGGGAAAGAGGAGATGAGAGAACAAGAGAGCAAAGCTAGGTAGGTACCTCTAAGGCAAGGGCGGTCTTGTCGTAGGCGTTGGGCACCCTCTTCTGGATCGCCCTGGCAAAGACGGGTCCGTTCTGCAGGTTGGGAAGAGATGTGGGCTGGGCGTACTGGCTCGGGTCTAGCAGAGGAGGGCCCTGAACACTGGAGCTGTCTACCGAGCCCACCCCACTGGGACCCCCTGCTCCAGGGCCCCCCGAGGTGGGAGAGGCCGGTCGGTACTTCTCCACGTAGGGCACAGGGATCATCCCGGGACGCCCCTCTAAATTCTTGGCGTTCCACCACTGCTCCTCAGGCTTCTCCAGAACCTGCAGGATGTCACCCTTTCTGAAAGGCAGGTCCTCATCGTCGTTGCCTGGGAAATCGAAGAGGGCACGGACAAACTCGTCTTCTAGCCGCTGCGGCAGGCCTCCAGCACCTGCATTGACGAAGGAAGATTTTTTGGCCTTGTTGACCGGCTCTATCAGAGTGGTGGTGTCCAAGTAGTGGATCTTGTAGAACTCCAGCAGGGAATGGAGGGCGTCAAACTCCTGGTCCCCTATGCGGAACCGTGGTGGCGCCAGGCCTGGGAGAGGAGGGTGGGAAAAGAGGGATGAGTAGAAAAGAAGGAAAGAACAACAGAAACCATTTCACTGGCCAAAGGTATTAGGCCTTATTAATTGGCATGTGAATTACCACATTTCTGGCCGATAAAAAGGCAGTGGACTACATAGTTGACGTCTGGTTAATCCAAATGTCACTGTTTGGTTAATTCACTTGTAGGAAGTTCATCTAAAATTATGTTCCAAATAAAGCCAAATAAACGTGGAGTGGCTTGCTGGATTAATATTTTATCATTGGATTGCATGCGTTATTGTAAATCCGGTTGCATTGAAGTCATACAAGAACGGATACCTTGGTGGCTCCTTTATTCTGCAGCCCCAAAGCATGTCTCTCTTACCTGAGCCAGACTGCCGGTTGTTGCTGATGCTGTTGATTATGTAATGCGAGACTTTGGAATTCTCTGAAACGGACAGCACGTAGTCGCCTGGACTTGTGATAGAGTCTCTCACCAAAAACACTCCATGTCTCTGTCCTTGTAAAAGTGAAACTGCCTCCTGTCTACCTAATCTTCCCCAGTACCAACTTGCACGGTCCTCTGCGTCAAAATTTCCGGCCATGACTCCCACTCCAAAGCCGAGGCTTCACGGGCCTTCCCTTTGCCTCCACTTATCCACAACCAGCATTCAACTCATACAAAAACTTTAGCGCTTAGAACACGTTTGGAAAATAGGCGACATCCGCAACTTGCATATGCCCATCAATTTAAAATCCACAAGCTGGTCCTCGTACAAAACGTGTCTGATCGCCAGATTTAAATGATAACTCACCCAACCCAGTTGTAAAACAATACAATTTTGAATCAAATCTTGTTACTTGTCACAATTAACTTCAAAAAATGAAATGGCGGATCCGCGGAAACAAAACTGACCCCATTAGCCGGATATGACGTTTTGATGAAATACGTAGAAACGTGTCAGATGAGGGTGTCCATGTTGATAAGGTCAAACATTACTTTATTTATGATAGGATATGAGATGATGATGATGATAATAATAATAATAATAATAATAATAATAACAGTACACATTGTATAAATTAATCCAATACATGGATTATCTCAATTGTGGTCTATTTGATGGCCCATAAATCCAAAAGATTATGTGGTTTAGGCCTAAAGGCCACTGATTTGTGCAATTATGCCAGACTACATGTATTTCTTTCACCTTTATTTATACAGGTAAGTCAATTAAGAACAAATTCTTATTTACAATGACGACCTGTCAGGGAGCGGGCACAGCACATATAGCACACAAATAGGTAAAACAATATCAGTCAAAATACAGTCAAAATACACATAATGAGCAGTCAGTAAAACTGTCAGTAAAACATTCAGCAATAGGCAGCATTTAAGAGGCAGGGGGGAAACACATGCAGTTATCAGTTAAAGCTTTTTGGGCGACCGACCAAATTCACATAGAAGAGTTATAGATCTGTCATTCGAATTGAAAGCAAGTCTAAGAAGCAGTAGATATGTTCTATATGGCTATTTCTATGCTTAATGTCCTTAAGTTTAATTTGTGCTTCTTTTACTTTTGGTTTTGTACACCAGCTTTAAACAACTGAAAATACAATATTTTGGGTTTTGGAAAATATATTTCACAGCGGTTTGGATGGTACAATGATTCTCTACACTATATTTGGTTGGTTTGTCACATAAACGTAAATTAAGCAAACTATTAGAATTTTAGCAACCAGGAAATGGCAGAGCGATTTCTGCATAGTGCACCTTTAAAATCCCAGACAGTTTGTTTTTAAAAGTACCAATGGTCACAAAAGAGCTTAGTTTCAGTGTTTTTTGAAGGATGGTCCAGTCTCTAGCAGCGGAGAATTGAAAATCAGTTTCACCAAAGATACTGAGTGACTTGATGATTGCCAGGTTTATGTAATTGCTGGATCTCAGGTTGCTGGTGGGGAGTCTTAATAGTGAGCTGAGATAAAGGGGGGTCTTACCAAGGAGGGATTTGTATATGAATGTGAGCCAGTGGGTTTGACGTCGTACATGTAGGGATGGCCAGTCAATGGATTAATATGTCACAGTGTTGGGTTTTGTTAAAGCACATTCTTTATATATATATATATACAGTAAGGGAAAAAAGTATCTTGATCCCCTGCTGATTTTGTACGTTTTCCCACTGACAAAGAAATGATCAGTCTATAATTTTAATGGTAGGTTTATTTGAACAGTGAGAGACAGAATAACAACAAAGAAATTGTCACGCCCTGGCTCTGGGGACTCTTGTATTTTGAGCCAGGGTGTTCGTTTCTTTGTGTAGTGTCTATGTTTCGTTTCCTATGTTCTGTTCTAGGTTATGTGTTTCTATGTTGGCCGGGGTGGTTCTCAATCAGAGGCAACGAGAATCAGCTGTTGCTTGTTGTCTCTGATTGGGAACCATACTTAGGCAGCCTTTTGTGCACTTGTGATTCGTGGGATCTTGTTCCGTGTAGGTTTGTGTTATGACCGAGGACTTCACGTTTCGTTTTGTTGTGTTGTTGCTAAGTACTATTAAAAGATGTACGCATATCACGCTGTGCCTTGGTCCGTTGTGTATGACGAGCGTGACAGAAGATCCCACCAAAACAGGACCAAGCAGCGTGTCCAGGAGCAGACAGCCTGGACTTGGGAGGAGATCTTGGACGGGCAGGGGTCTTGGACTTGGGAGGAAATCCAGGCTGGAATGGATCGCCGTCCGCGGGAGGAGACGGTGGAGGCGCGCCATAGAGAGGAGCAGCAGCGCCAACCGGGCCGACGTCGGACACGCAAGAGGCAACCCCAATACATTTTTTTTTGGGGGGGGCACACGGCATGGACGACGGGGCTGCTGAAGGCAGCTACGGGGCGAGTTTGGGGATTAGGAGAGGTGGCCACCGGGTTTGGGGGGCTGGAAGGGAGGTTGGCGGAGCCAAGAGGTAGAGCAGAGCCAACTCCCCGTATTCAGGCTAGGCAGCGTGAGACTGGGCAGGTTCCGAGGTATGCGGAGCTGCGTACTGTGCCGCGAGTGGTCCGGCACAGTCCGGTACGTCCTGTGCGAGCACCACGCACGTGTCGTGCTAAGGTGGGCATGCAGCCAGGACGGAGTGTGCCGGCTCAACGCTCGTGGCCTCCAGTACCCCTCCTCGGTCCCGGATATCCTGCGCCAGTGTCACGTGCTGTAGTGCCAGTACGAGTACACAGCCCTGTACGTCCTGTGCTGATGCCTCACACAGAGTGTGTAAAAATAGGCATTCAGCCAGGACGGGTTGTGTCAGCTCTTCGCTCCAGACCTCCAGTCCGTCTCCACAGCCCGGTCCGGCCTGTTCCTGCTCCCCGCACCAAGCCTGTGGTGCGCGTCGCCAGCCCAGTCCGGCCTGTTCCTGTCCCTCGCACCAAGCCTGTGGTGCGCGTCGCCAGCCCGGCCCGGCCTGTTCCTACTCCCCGCACCAAGCCTGTGGTGCGCGTCGCCAGCCCGGTCCGGCCTGTTCCTGCCCCTCGCACCAAGCCTGTGGTGCGCGTCGCCAGCCCGGCCCGGCCTGTTCCTGCCCCTCGCACCAAGCCTGTGGTGCGCGTCGCCAGCCCGGCCTGTTCCTGCCCCTCGCACCAAGCCTGTGGTGCGCGTAGCCAGCCCGGTCCGGCCTGTTCCTGCTCCCCGCACCAAGCCTGTGGTGCGCGTCGCCAGCCCGGCCCGGCCTGTTCCTGCTCCCCGCACCAAGCCAGTGGTGCGCATCGTCAGCCCGGTCCGGCCCGTTCCTGCTCCCCGCACCAAGCCAGTGGTGCGCGTCGTCAGCCCGGTCCGGCCCATTCCTGCTCCCCGCACCAAGCCAGTGGTGCGCATCGTCAGCCCGGTCCGGCCCGTTCCTGCTCCCCGCACCAAGTCAGTTGTGCGCGTCGTCAGCCCGGTCCGGCCCATTGCTGCTCCCCGCACCAAGCCTGTGGTGCGCGTCGTCAGTCCGGCACAGCCCGTGCCTGTTTCACCGGTGCCTGGTCAGATACCGGTCAGCTGCTCCACACCGGAGCCTAAGCAATCCGCTCCACCGATGTCCAGGCCAGCGGGACCAGACCAGGGGCGCTACGGGGGGGTTGTTAGAGGGTGGTGGTCACGCCCGGAGCCGGATCCGCCTCCGAGGTGGAATGCCCACCCGGCCCCTCCCCTGTTGGGTTTATGTTGGCGCGGTCGCAGTCCGCGCCTTTGGGGGGGGTACTGTCACGCCCTGGCTCTGGGGACTCTTGTATTTTGAGCCAGGGTGTTCGTTTCTTTGTGTAGTGTCTATGTTTCGTTTCCTATGTTCTGTTCTAGGTTATGTGTTTCTATGTTGGCCGGGGTGGTTCTCAATCAGAGGCAACGAGAATCAGCTGTTGCTTGTTGTCTCTGATTGGGAACCATACTTAGGCAGCCTTTTGTGCACTTGTGATTCGTGGGATCTTGTTCCGTGTAGGTTTGTGTTATGACCGAGGACTTCACGTTTCGTTTTGTTGTGTTGTTGCTAAGTACTATTAAAAGATGTACGCATATCACGCTGTGCCTTGGTCCGTTGTGTATGACGAGCGTGACAGAAGATCCCACCAAAACAGGACCAAGCAGCGTGTCCAGGAGCAGACAGCCTGGACTTGGGAGGAGATCTTGGACGGGCAGGGGTCTTGGACTTGGGAGGAAATCCAGGCTGGAATGGATCGCCGTCCGCGGGAGGAGACGGTGGAGGCGCGCCATAGAGAGGAGCAGCAGCGCCAACCGGGCCGACGTCGGACACGCAAGAGGCAACCCCAATACATTTTTTTTGGGGGGGGGCACACGGCATGGACGACGGGGCTGCTGAAGGCAGCTACGGGGCGAGTTTGGGGATTAGGAGAGGTGGCCACCGGGTTTGGGGGGCTGGAAGGGAGGTTGGCGGAGCCAAGAGGTAGAGCAGAGCCAACTCCCCGTATTCAGGCTAGGCAGCGTGAGACTGGGCAGGTTCCGAGGTATGCAGAGCTGCGTACTGTGCCGCGAGTGGTCCGGCACAGTCCGGTACGTCCTGTGCGAGCACCACGCACGTGTCGTGCTAAGGTGGGCATGCAGCCAGGACGGAGTGTGCCGGCTCAACGCTCGTGGCCTCCAGTACCCCTCCTCGGTCCCGGATATCCTGCGCCAGTGTCACGTGCTGTAGTGCCAGTACGAGTACACAGCCCTGTACGTCCTGTGCTGATGCCTCACACAGAGTGTGTAAAAATAGGCATTCAGCCAGGACGGGTTGTGTCAGCTCTTCGCTCCAGACCTCCAGTCCGTCTCCACAGCCCGGTCCGGCCTGTTCCTGCTCCCCGCACCAAGCCTGTGGTGCGCGTCGCCAGCCCAGTCCGGCCTGTTCCTGTCCCTCGGACCAAGCCTGTGGTGCGCGTCGCCAGCCCGGCCCGGCCTGTTCCTACTCCCCGCACCAAGCCTGTGGTGCGCGTCGCCAGCCCGGTCCGGCCTGTTCCTGCCCCTCGCACCAAGCCTGTGGTGCGCGTCGCCAGCCCGGCCCGGCCTGTTCCTGCCCCTCGCACCAAGCCTGTGGTGCGCGTCGCCAGCCCGGCCTGTTCCTGCCCCTCGCACCAAGCCTGTGGTGCGCGTAGCCAGCCCGGTCCGGCCTGTTCCTGCTCCCCGCACCAAGCCTGTGGTGCGCGTCGCCAGCCCGGCCCGGCCTGTTCCTGCTCCCCGCACCAAGCCAGTGGTGCGCATCGTCAGCCCGGTCCGGCCCGTTCCTGCTCCCCGCACCAAGCCAGTGGTGCGCGTCGTCAGCCCGGTCCGGCCCATTCCTGCTCCCCGCACCAAGCCAGTGGTGCGCATCGTCAGCCCGGTCCGGCCCGTTCCTGCTCCCCGCACCAAGTCAGTTGTGCGCGTCGTCAGCCCGGTCCGGCCCATTGCTGCTCCCCGCACCAAGCCTGTGGTGCGCGTCGTCAGTCCGGCACAGCCCGTGCCTGTTTCACCGGTGCCTGGTCAGATACCGGTCAGCTGCTCCACACCGGAGCCTAAGCAATCCGCTCCACCGATGTCCAGGCCAGCGGGACCAGACCAGGGGCGCTACGGGGGGGTTGTTAGAGGGTGGTGGTCACGCCCGGAGCCGGATCCGCCTCCGAGGTGGAATGCCCACCCGGCCCCTCCCCTGTTGGGTTTATGTTGGCGCGGTCGCAGTCCGCGCCTTTGGGGGGGGTACTGTCACGCCCTGGCTCTGGGGACTCTTGTATTTTGAGCCAGGGTGTTCGTTTCTTTGTGTAGTGTCTATGTTTCGTTTCCTATGTTCTGTTCTAGGTTATGTGTTTCTATGTTGGCCGGGGTGGTTCTCAATCAGAGGCAACGAGAATCAGCTGTTGCTTGTTGTCTCTGATTGGGAACCATACTTAGGCAGCCTTTTGTGCACTTGTGATTCGTTGGATCTTGTTCCGTGTAGGTTTGTGTTATGACCGAGGACTTCACGTTTCGTTTTGTTGTGTTGTTGCTAAGTACTATTAAAAGATGTACGCATATCACGCTGCGCCTTGGTCCGTTGTGTATGACGAGCGTGACAGAAATCCAGAAAAACGCATGTCAAAAATGTTATAAATTGATTTGCATTTCAATTAGGGAAATAAGTATTTGACCCCATCTCAATCAGAAAGATTTCTGGCTCCCAGGTGTCTATTATACAGGTAATGAGCTGAGATTAGGAGCACACTCTTAAAGGGAGTGCTCTTAATCTCAGCTTGTTACCTGTATAAAAGACACCTGTCCACAGAAGCAATCAATCAATCAGATTCCAAACTCTCCATCATGGCCAAGACCAAAGAGAGGATGTCAGGGACGTGATTGTAGACCTACACAAGGCTGGAATGGGCTACAAGACCATCGCCAAGCAGCTTGGTGAGAAGGTGACAACAGTTGGTGCGATTATTCGCAAATGGAAGAAACACAAAATAACTGTCAATCTCCCTCGGCCTGCGGCTCCATGCAAGATCTCACCTCGTGGAGTTGCAATGATCATGAGAACGGTGAGGAATCAGCTCAGAACTACACGGGAGGATCTTGTCAACGATCTCAAGGCAGCTGGGACCATAGTCACCAAGAAAACAATTGGTAACACACTACGCCGTGAAGGACTGAAATCCTGCAACGCCCGCAAGGTCCCCCTGCTCAAGAAAGCACATATACATGCCCGTCTGAAGTTTGCCAATGAACATCTGAATGATTCAGAGGAGAACTGGGTGAAAGTGTTGTGGTCAGATGAGACCAAAATGGAGCTCTTTGGCATCAACGTGTTTGGAGGAGGAGGAATGCTGCCTATGACCCCAAGAACACCATCCCCACCGTCAAACATGGAGGTGGAAACATAATGCTTTGGGGGTGTTTTTCTGCTAAGGAGACAGGACAACTTCACTGCATCAAAGGGACGATGGACGGGGCCATGTACCGTCAAATCTTGGGTGAGAACCTCCTTCCCTCAGCCAGAGCATTGAAAATGGGTCGTGGATGGGTATTCCAGCATGACAATGACCCAAAACACACGGCCAAGGCAACAAAGGAGTGGCTCAAGAAGAAGCACATTAAGGTCCTGGAGTGGCCTAGCCAGTCTCCAGACCTTAATCCCATAGAAAATCTGTGGAGGGAGCTGAAGGTTCGAGTTGCCAAACGTCAGCCTCGAAACCTTAATGACTTGGAGAAGATCTGCAAAGAGGAGTGGGACAAAATCCCTCCTGAGATGTGTGCAAACCTGGTGGCCAACTACAAGAAACATCTGACCTCTGTGATTGCCAACAAGGCATGTTTTGCAGAGGGGTCAAATACTTATTTCCCTCATTAAAATGCGAATTAATTTATAACATTTCTGACATGCGTTTTTCTGGATTTTTTTGTTGTTATTCTGTCTCTCACTGTTCAAATAAAACTACCATTAAAATTATAGACTGATCATTTCTTTGTCAGTGGGCAAACGTACAAAATCAGCAGGGGATCAAAAACTTTTTTCCCTCACTGTATATGTTTTGTACTTCTTACCCCATTTTTCTCCCCAATTTGTAGTTACAGTCTTGTCCCATCGCTTTAACTCCCGTACAGACTCGGGAGAGGCGACGATCGAGAGCCATGCGTCCTCCGACACATGACCCTGCCAAGCCACACTGCTTCTTGACACATGCGCTCTTAACCCAGAAGCATCAATGTGTCCGAGGAAACACCGTACAGCTGGCGACCAAAGTCAGCATGCATGCACCGATGGGACAAGGACATTCCGGCCGGCCAAACCCTCATGACGCTGGGCCAATTGTGCGCTGCCTCATGGGTCTCCTGGTCGCGGCCGGCTGTGACACAGCCTGGGATCAAACCTGGGATCAAACCCGGGTCTGTAGTGACGCCTATAGCACTGCGATGCAGTGTCTTAGACCGCTGCGCCACTCGAGAGTCCGTTCTAGCACGTTCTACTGGTGTTTTTTGTCAGGCAGCTCAGCCACCGTTCAGAAGGTCCTAAACTTATTTTAGTTCTTATTGGTCAAGGTCACGCCAATTATTATTATGTTAGCCTATCAGCAGCCTAGATTCCCGGGACATTCAGTGCAAGACCCCAGCACGGACAGGACAGATGTCAGAAACGTGCTTTCCCTATCCTGACGAGCACTACATTTTCCTTCCTGCTACTCCCCTTATTTTAATGGTCCTTTGATTCTACAACCAACACATATTTTTCTGGTTTGGAATGGGGCACTAGTGACAAAGCGTACAGCAGAGTGGTAAAGTACGTCCAGTTTATTGAGGGTGGAGTTTGGGGCCATCCTGTAGATGACATCCCAATAATCCAGGATGGGGAGTATTGTCATTTAGACCAGGGTGTGTTTAGCAGTGTGTGAATGAAGAATTGTTCCGGAAGAGAAAGCCTATTCTGAACCTTTGCTTGAAGATTATTGATGTGTGTGTGGAAGGATAGTGCCTTGTCCAGCCAGATACCCAGGGATGTGTATGAGCTGACAAATTCCAGGGCAGACCCATCTAGTGAGGTACATTGGCTCTAAAACGTTTTCTTCACTTTTGCGTCTCAATCAATGAGGTAATGGGCTTGTTTGAGTGGTAAGGCTGAAGCAACTGACTGTAGACGAAAGTCAAGGAGTGAAGTCAGGGGAGGTGCATCTGCGCCAGCCGAAAGATGGACACTGATGTGGTTATCCAACAGTAAGGCTCAGTGTATCATGGCAGTGTTGCCATTGTTTATAAAAGTTTTTCTGTGTGATGTCGAAATAAATGTATGTGTGAACATTGTATTATCAATTGGTGAGAGTGAGACTCAAATATCACATTAATTTGTACATATCCACTGTATACATGAATGCTGTTCCTGTTTCAGTCACGTCTTTGGTCACGTCCGCGTGGGTCAAAGAAAAACACCCTAATGATTGGTTGACAATAGAGCCTTCCACAATGCATGTGTTGGCTCAGTTGGTAGAGCATGGCGCTTGCAATGCCAGGGTTGTTGTGGGTTCAATTGCCACAGGGGACCAGTACTAAAATGTATGCTCTCACTACTGTAAGTCTTTCTGGATAAGAGCGACTGTAATGGTTGCAGCTGGTGATGAGCAAATGCAGAAAATTGCTGTCGACTGAAGTTGAAACGTCATGACCTTTGATCACATGGTTGTTGTAAAGTTCATGTAGGTGCAAGTCGGACAGTTTTTTATCTCCATAATGCATCACACTTTGAAAGGCGTTGGTCACCGACTCGACAAAAGTGATCCACTTGAAAGAGCCCACAAAGAACTGGAGACTGTCCCCGAGATGTCCGACCTTTGTTTTCAACGTAATCTACTCACGTTAGCATACGCCAATTCATGGACCGTCTATATCCGGGTTATATCCGGTTTACAAGGCCCAACTTCACAAGCGCACTAGCACAGGAAGCAGCGTGAGCAGCGACGGCGTCATCACGTAATCCAAAAACATGGCAGACATTGGATGCATATAAAATGTTAATGGCCGTGTTCGGGAGCATCAAAACCACGATGTATCATGGGTAAATTGTGAATGACTGATTTATAAATAATAATGAGTCGTTATTTATGATGCAAGGTGATTTGTAGATCAGTCAGTTGTTGGCAGTCGCCTGCACTGTTGGCTGCTATGTCCAACAAGGCCTCTCTCTTCGGGCTGTGAGTGATGGAAAAAAAACATTGGCCTCGGCGACAATTATTTGAATAATTCAATGGATGTTTTGTGCACAAAGGTGATGACTAAGGTGTCTTATTAGGAATTTTCTAATCTGACTTCTCTATGTGGCCGTCTATGGAAATTGTCTTTCTGGGCCGGGCATCAGTTAAACTGTAATGCCGAAGCAAGTCTGTCAGAGCAGTCGAAACTGTGCTTCTAGACCGGAACTCTGGCCCCTTGGTCTCAATTGACTTTATTTCACCTAAATGGGGGCTGAACTTCCTGATTTGGTCATTAAGAAATGCAGCGTCCATGGTAAAGAAATGAGAGTTGTCTTGGGGGGGTGGTTTAATGTGGGTGTCTCTTGTGTGTGTGTGTTCGCACGTGGCAAGCAGTCTATGGTTTGTACATTCACTCTCCCAAAACAGTACACAGTTACAGTCACCCTTCTAGATAACTTGAAATTGTCTAACCAGGTGTTGTGTCTTGAAGTCGCCTAGGCTAGCTAGTGCTAGCAAACTTCTTTCACGAATTAGCTTCAACCAGCTAGTGTGCAACCATGGCAAGGTTGGTTTGACATTGGATAGCCTATCGCTGGGGGTAATTAGGGAACATCAATAAATTACACAATGTAAATGGGACAATATTTTCATGTTGCACATCTTTTAGTTGTCTCATTAAATGCTTTCAATATTTGTATATGAATTTCTACAATTTATAGTTTGTTTTACGTTTTTATGTCATTGAAATTTGGAGGTATTGTTATTTAAGAATATTGTCCAAAGTACATTGTGTAATTTACTTATGGTCCCTAACTATCATAGGGATATCATCAAATGTCAAACCATGTTGACCATGGGCATTACGATCGGGTAGCGTGCAGAGCTAGAATAAATTACACTAGAATAAATGTTTCTGACTCATATCGATGCCACATAGGCCATTTTCAAAACTAGAAATAGCTTTTTAGAGGTAGTCGCTCCGTTTTCAATTTGATATTTCCAAAAGTGACCACCAGATGTCAGTCTAATACCAGGGACCCAAAAGGGTGCCAAAAATGTGTTTTCAATGTCTTTTTCTGGGCATCATACCAATGGTATCATTAGAATGTCAATACTGGATCTGGCGTGGTTCAGTTGGAGCAATTGCTCCCTAGGAAGTGGCACTCATAAATGTCCCTTGAAGTACCCACTTTAAGTCCAAAATCCTTTCCAACAATATTTTCTTCTTCCCTCCTTACTAAAAAAGATTAAGAAGGCATTTGGGGTTTTCCTGGATATATGTCTTAGGCATCTGGGGTTTTCCTGAATTTGCATATCTGGACTGATGCAATGGAAACTAGCTAAGTTTATTGTGGCCACCTAGTGTGAGATGACCCAGATTGCCTCACAAAACCCTGACTCTGGAGCACTGTATCATATCCTCTGGACTCTATATGGATAGTGCAGAGAATCACAGAACAACTGGTCTGCTAGGGGGTCAGCAGAGCAGCACTCCCGCCACATATGTGTGTCCACCTCCAACTCTGTTACCAACTAAATACGTATTTGTTTGCTCATTGTCTGTGTGAATGGGAGAGACAGACTGCTCTAGTTATTGATCCAAGAAATAGCACTGAAACTCCATATATGGGAAAAATTTGGAGTTATTCTGGAAAAAGTGCTTCAGAGGAAATTTTGGAGCTGAAGTCCAGGGCAACATTCCTAAATATTTTCAGGCAGAGAATTAGGGATTATTTACTGCAGTTCACTGCTCAGGCATTTTCTTCATAATCTGTTACAATACAATGAGACCAAGAAGAGGGGAAAGACTGATATTATAACAAAGAAAACATGCAGAAAAATAAGAAACAGATATGCTTTTCAGAATACAGTATTTATTGTTTTTATTTCATGACATTGGCAAGACAGCAAGTCACTTGGTTTTCATTTCATGGAAATACACAGAACTTTCCTTTCCAATTCATCACCTAAACTGAGAGAGAGAGCAAGGAACAAAGAGCGAGAGAGAGAGAGAGAGAGAGAGAGAGAGAGAGAGAGAGAGAGCAAAGAACTCAAAGCTGCATATAGACATGCTTTTAGAATCATATAACCCTTTTCACTTTCAGAGAGAGAGAGAGAAAGAGAGAATCCTTGAACTGTGGATGATCCTCATAAATCCATGATACACTCAATATCATAATAGCAAAATTCAAGTACACACAAGTCTAGAAATTCCAGTACACACCTTTGGTTTATTTGTATTTTTGAACCGTTTAGTCTGCTCCATTAACTCAGGCACATTTAGCTTATTTTGTTTTAATATTCCACTAATAATCATCCACTGGTTTGGGAGGGGAAATTACAGTGCTGTGGGCAGTGAGGAGAGAGGTGCCAGAGATTCCCAAACAAACAAGTATACAAAGAAACAAACTGCATTATCACATCTTCTCAGTTTGACAGATAATATGGACTGAGTTCCAGAGAAACGTCTTCCAATTCTTGTCACTGTCAGCAGTGTCTATGGTGACTGTTACACATTGTCTGGGGACCTAAGAGACAGTTGAGTCTGTCCTCCCAAAACCAACCATCGAGACACAAGACACTGCACCCAGACAGACAAAGCACTCTCACAGAAAAATTCATCAGAGACACAGTGGAACATCCTGCAAATACAGACAGTGTACTCATCTATTACAGCTCCTATAGACCCACATACACACAACGTGTTCAACTGGACTTTCTCTGAAATATGAAAGACTTGAGTTAATAAGACAAGTCTCAGATAGGAGTAGACCTGAGAACAGAATATACGCTTCAAAAAGTGCTTGTGGGGCAGCACTGTGCAATGGTGGATAGAGTTCTGGACACGATGAGACCATAAGAATTAGGGTCCTAATTGGTTTGTTGAGATACAGTATATCCACTATCTTCTCATTTGAATACAGTATAACAACCACATTATCAGCACAAATGTCTATCTTTTTTGGGGGATGATAATAGTTTTGAGGAATTACACTTCTGAGAACTGACATTGAACATCTGGACCCAATTGCATTCACCTCAGTTGACACATAACCCCATGTTACTGCCCTTAAAGGTATACGGTACCTCATATACACAATTAACAAAGAAGATGAAGCGAATAATCCTAATTCTTAAAGCGTTTTATTAGTCCGTTGTTACAAATGGGAAAACATAGGCTGTGTGAGAGCTACATATTTACTGAGAATGAGGGAATGTTCTATAGCCGTAGCCTAGAGACAGTCCATGTTAGATGGCACTGTTGTAATCACACAATAAAATACTACTCAACATTTTCATACAACGGTGATAAGTGATACGTGCACTCTACATGACTGGCAGGGATAAAGGGGAAAAGCGAGGCTACTAAAGATGGGTTGTTATTCAGCACTGTGCGCTGAACTACATAATATCTTGATTGAATGGTTCTGTTCACTACAACTGTCACCGTAGCTCCCGTCACCGTAGCTCCCGTCACCGTAGCTCCCGTCACCGTAGCTCCTAAGCCCTTTTCCTTAGCCTAAACACTGCTTTTCGTCACAGCAACAGACTCTTCCCTCACATGTTTTACAATCATGAGCCTTATAGTCAGAATCTTTTCCTTTCACATTCAACCCGCCTTACACCCAGTATTTTTTTGGTTTCCATCAATTCTTTCCGCCAATAGCACTTGTTTAAAGGTACTCTTAGTGCACTCACATCACATCAGAAATCGAACATGCATATGCATAAAAAATACTGGGTAGGTAGGATTGGTGAAGAGAGTGCTGGTCAGCGAGATAGAGAGACAGACATACTGTAGTATCAGAGCAGAGAGAAAGATGCAATCTTGTTCACACACCAAAGCTGTCTGTGTCTAACGCTCTTCCTCTGTCTTGTTACCTATCTGTCTGTCCATCCGTCCGTCCGTCCGTCCGTCAGCCGTCTGTCTGTCTGTCTCGCTCTCTGACATACAGTCTCCCAAACAACAGGGGAACAAGTGACAGGCACATAGGCATTCATCCATCTATAGGACAGGATTAGCAGGAAGTAAAACCTGAATGAAACATCTCATACGTGCCAGATTTGACATACTCACATGTACATTTCAAAATGTAATTTCTTTCTACATTTGATATATAATATATCTATTACTCTTTACTACAGGGGATTATAATCCTAATTCATAATGAAACAACAATAAGAGTTATCACAAACGTCCTCCTCTTTTAACCTGGATTGTCATCTCCCTAAACTGTGCATCCGTGGACAAACAGTCCACCCAGATCAGTTGGATATTCCGGAAACATTCCAGAAGGTTGAGATGACAGAGCCCCTCCCCCCAGATGTCCAACCCAGGAAACAATTTCCGGTTACCTATGCATTCCAAGAACGTTACCTAAGGTAATAGAAACGTTCACTGTTTGCTGGTACTGCTCTCTTCTCATTCTAGACAAAATGTGGGAGGGGAAGTTACAAGCAGAGTGGACCGGGGCTCTTGCTCAGGTCAGGTGATCTAAGTGATCTGTCCCCTCCTCTCCTTCTTCCTCCTTCATCAGCTCAACCACTCCAGAAGAATGCTGCGATTGGCTGGAGCACGACAAGTGGGAGGACTGACTCTGTGTGTCTTCCTCCTCTAGCTCTGCCTTCCCCACCATCTTCCTAATTCCCTGTCCCCGTGTCTCCTCCCTCCGCTTTCCTTCCATCCTCTGCTCCTCCATTGTCCACATGCTATCCTCTATCTCGTCCTCCTTCCCCTGCACCTCCAGGTCAAAGTCCAGCAACTCTTCCATCATCTCCTCAATCTCTGTCTCTTCATCCATCTCCCCCTCCACCTCCGACCTCAGCTCATCCATGCTCTCTGTCCTGTTGATGTCATCCCTGTCATCGTCATCATCCCCCACCCTCCCCTCGGGCTCGCTGGCCTGGCTCTCACCAAACTCCAGGATGGTGGGCAGGTTGCCCTGCTTGGGGCAGCGCTTCCTCAGACTCACCAGGAAGGGCTGGGGCAGGGAGAAGATGTCCACGTTGTTGCCCAGGTCGATCCACGTGACACTGGGGAAGCTGGCCGGGTCCTTCAGACTGTCCGTCAGCTCCTTGAGGACGGCACGGGTCAGCCGGTTGCCATTGAGGGCCAGGGTCTCCAGGCGGGGCAGGGCGGCCAGCGTGGGCAGGAGGAGGAGGAAGGCGTCGTCGGTGAGCTCGGTGAAACCCAGCTCCAGGCTGCAGATGATGGGGGCGTGGCGTTGCAGGTAGACACACAGGCGCTCCATGTCACGCACCGTCAGGGGGATGCCCGACAGGTCCAGCGCCCCGTTAGGGGGAGGGGTCGACAGCATTACCTTGAGACTGGGGGGGGGGGGGGGGGGAGAGAAGTAATCAGTTACATGTCACGATGCGTGTGTTGACTCAATTGTAGGTAAATCTGTTGAATATCTCCAATTCAAAATGTGTATGCAAATTGTATTTTTCCCAAGCACGAAACATGGCAAAGGTCCATATATTATATAGTCAACAAAACTATAAGGGTGTTTTAAAGTTGCTTGCATTGAGCTATCTCTGAGAGCAACATCCCCCTGACAGGAAGGATATTACACTACTAAGAGCCTGTGATGAGACAAGGCCAGCCATGACAGAGAGCAGGAGCATGGAGCCCCAGGCATAGCGACAGGTAGGTAGACCAATTACATTACTATCTGTAATACTGTTGTTTTCACCATTTCCTGACACTTCATGTGCTGAGGAGCAGCGAAATGGGTTTTCCCGCTTACATGGAAAGGTTTGCACAGAGATAATCAGAGGAGGAGAGATGGGGAGAGAGAGAAAGAGAGAGAGAGATGTTTTAGTTTCTGCATAATTAGTAGTCTGCCAGTCTGTGTTGTGTTTCGGTTTGCAAATCTGTCCATATGATCCAAACAAACAAATACGATGAGAGTGAACTGAGGGAGATTTTCTGCCGACCTCATCGAAACAAACAAGTGGCTCTCTGTGGCACAGCTGGAGTGTTCATGCGTTTTATCATAAGCTTGTGTCTTAATACTGTGGGTGACACCCAGGTGTGGAGTGTCTTTCAATTTGGTCATTATGAGTCATAATAACAACATCCAGCGATGTGAGTTTGAACGCTTTCGGAAGAGATACAGATGGATCTTTTTGCCATCAGTCAACAAGCAGTAAACAACGCAGTGCCTTGTGGTTAGAGTGTTTGCCCAGAGATTGGAAGGTTGGGAGTTCGATGCCCAGCCAAGTCATACCAAAGACTGTGAAAATGGGACCTGATGCGTCTCTGCTTGGCACTCAGCAATAGGGAGATAGATTGGGGGTAAGGCCCTGCGATAGACTAGTGCGCTGTCCAGAGGGATGTACTTGTACATCAAGCTGCCTCATGCTGCCTCATAGAAACAGGAGATAGGCTCCCACTGCTATGAGCTGTTCCAGCTCGCACAAGCCAAGGCTACTTACTTTATAACAAGCAGTAAAACACTGATTGGGAATGTTGTTTGCTCAGAACAATATCTGAGTAAGGTGTGTAAACCAACACTCTAAACCTAAAAATGACCACAGAATGAAATGAGAACTAGAAAGAAAGAAGTGCGTCCAGATAATCCAGACCTCTGGGGGTAGAAGAAGAAAAACAAATGTTCCAACGTAAAGATGTTAGACATGCGCTCACAACACATGCTAACTGCTAAAAATAACTGAACGAAGGCCTGCTCTGCATTTTATGACATAAAAAGGAAAAGTGAGATCAGACTTGAACGTCTTCCAGGTACAAATGAAAACAATACAATGCTTGTGAGGCACAATGAGGTCTGGACCCCAATTATTACTCAACATTCCCCCCAATTCGGAATTTACCGTAACAATAGTAAATCTCCCTCCCAATGGCTGTGTAGTGACAGGATGTGAGCCAAAGCAGAGACCCATTTATTAGTTGGTCCAGGCATAGAATTACTAGAAGGGACTAATCACAGAACATTGACCTGAACGTGAATGTCCGTTATATTTAAAATTATATGGGTCAAGCACTCCGCTCTAATCTGCCAACAACATTGCGACATGTGCAGTCCCACATTTGCTGCTAAATCAGTCCAGATTTTGTTTTGTTATTAATTACTATTAAAAAAAAGTTCCATAACTTCTCTCAAGCTAATTGCTTTTAATGGGAATTGGGTCAAAGCAAACAAATGGAATTACTCAAATGGGAAAATCCTTCAGACAGTGTACAATTGACAGTACGGTCATGCCTACACTCAATATGGCTGACGGCCCACCCAACACGGAATGTTGACTTAAATATCCGTTCTAGTAATTATTTGTCTATGGGTCGAAGTCAATGGTCCCTGGGTTATGACCTCATGATGAATCCCTGGCTCCCTTTCAGCATTCTCCCTGTGACAAATCTAAAAAGCAGAGCAGAATGTAAATAAAAACAGATGAAACGTCGTACAGGACATCAATCCCACACTATCAGCTTGGCTTCCGGCCAGAATCCCACGCTTTAGACTAGAGCAACGCTGAGCCGAGTTCTCTCCCTCTCAGACACAGGAGTCAGGACCTTATGGCTTAGATACTACATACCACATGGGACCGATCTAGAGTAGATTGACTAACAACATACATTAAAATCCCACGCTTTAGACTAGAGCAACGCTGAGCCGAGTTCTCTCCCTCTCAGACACAGGAGTCAGGACCTTAGGGCTTAGATCAAATCAAATCAAATGTTATTGGTCACATATTTAGCAGATGTTATTGCGGGTGTAGCGAAATGCTTGTACCACATACTACATGGCGACCGATCTAGAGTAGATCGACAAACAACATACATTAAAGCTAAGTTACACCCATTCGATAGGCAGTTTTATGTTAAAAGGATGTTTGGGGTGTGCAAAAGAACGACAGTACTTTAGGTTTTCCTCTTCTACTGAGTGTTATGACTAGCATGCTAACTGCTAGCTGTGATTAGCATGCAAACTGCTAGCTGTGATTAGCATGCTAACTGCTAGCTGTGATTAGCATGCAGAAAGCTAGCTGTGTTGGAACAGAGGCTCTTTGATGAGGCTCAATAAGGGGGACACCAGTGACTTGGCTGTGAGGTCATCATCATGCAGTACCATCGATTGTGGGTGAGACAAATATCAAGCCAAGGCCCTGGTGAGAGAGAGAGAGAGAGAGAGAGAGAAAGAGAGAGAGAGAGAGAGAGAGATAGGGAGAGGGGGGGGGCGATAGGGAGAGGGGGGGAGAGAGATAGGGAGAGGGGGGGAGAGAAGAGGGGGGAGAGAGAGAGCAAGAGAGAGAGGGGGGAGAGAGAGAGAAGAGGGGGACAAAGCCACATAAAAATAGAGTTAATGAATATTAATGCTGTAACCTCTTTTGCATATCATAACCATTGTAATGTGACCCTGTCTTTTGGCTCACATTGTGCATACCGGTCAAGTGAGAAGAGAATAGATTGAGGGAGAAAGGCAGTGAACAATGACTAACGGATGAGGAGTGAGAGTTGGAGACACACTGAACGCTCCTGCTGCTGCCCCCCCCCAAAAATATTATTAGACATAAAAGCCTGTAAAAACACCAGCAAATCAGTTCCAAGTTATTCCAATTTTGGAAATCTGTTCCAAAGTATTCCAACGCATAATACAGAGATATATATGTTCGTACACCAATTTATGCAAGGTTTGATGATTATGTTTTAGTCAAATGTTATATCTGTTTGGGCTTCTTGCTGTCAATTTGTAGTCTACAAATTATTTGTAATTATGTTCCAGCCCCCTAACCATCCATCCGCTCAAGAAAACAAGATGTCACAATGGACTTTGAGAGCTAAGTACTGTACAGATGAACACCCTGTTTCTGTAACCTACTTCATGATCGTCCTTCCTCAGTACGGTGTCTGTGTGTCTGTCTCAGGAGAAATGCGTTCTAGTTGTCAGTTTTACTGTTTGTCAGATCGAGTCGGATGTCGTTCATTATGGACTGGGTTTTGGCCTGGGTAAACAGTTGTACTGCATAGACAACTAAGGCCATCAGTATGTCATTTGAAAATGTTTTGAGAAGGTTATTGTGACAAGGGTTGCTAGTTAGGAATACTCCTTGTCACATAGTCTGAAGTAAGTACCTGGGTTCTATTGTAGAGTAAACTAGTGCATGTCAGTGCCTCCCGGGTCCTCCTAGACTCCGTAATTACAGAGGTAACTAGAGGAAACCTCTTCAATATCTCGATCTCACTGACTAACACTCACAGACACGGAGTGCTCTGCATATAATCAGACCTAGGCTGAAATACCATTTCAAATCTTTCAAATACTTTGACTGTTTGCTTTAGTCTGCCTGGAGTGACAGGGGGCGGGCTTTTGGGACTATTGGGACTATTCCATTGGCTCTATTGCACAAGGCAATCTCAAAGTGAGCCTAGCTAAATTATTTGAAATGATTGCAAATTGTATTTGAACCCAGGTCTGCATATAATGTGTTCTGTGGATCACTTTAGCTTTATCCCAGTGAATGTTATCTCCGTACCTCTGTCTTTGTGGTGGAGGTGTCGGGGCCCTTAAAGCCTTTTGCCATGGGTTTCATTAGCCGCTAGCTAATTAGCATGGGGGACAGGAGCACTGGAGGAAAGGGCTCATCTCCTCCTCCTCCTTCTCCTTCTCCTCTACTGTCTCATACACTCTGCCTCAGCCCTGGACTGGTCATGACTTCATCACGCACCGTGCACACACAAACACACGTATGGATGGACACACACATATGGACACATGCACAAAAACACACACACACACTCTACTTCTTCCAGGGGGAACTGCTTGACTGAGTTATACCAGCCCCTAAGCCCCATTTCCAGTTCAAGTGAGTCTTGGTTAAAATAAGTACTGGGAAACCTAATGAGTGAACTTCCCCTAGTTAGATACTGAACCGTAGTCTTGATATAGTTGGGCAGTGGCTGACTCAGCCTTAAACACGGAATATAATTTGTCCTGGAATGGATAAGGAATGTCAAAGTATAAAATGTTGAAAGAGGACTATAATGTATAGAAACGAGATGTGGCTTAGTTGGTAGACCATGGCGCTTGCAATTCCGACGGAGGACAGGAATGCAAAATTACAAAATGATATGCACTCACTACTGTAAGTCGCTCTGGATAAGAGCGTCTGCTAAATGACTAAAATGTCCTTAGACGTAGGGAAAGATACAAAAAAAGATACTAGCTGTTGTCTGATGAAGTTTGTTATAATTTAAAGGCTTTAAGCAGTCTATGCATTGGAGTGAGGATCTACTGTACAGCTAACTAAAAGTAAAATTTTTACATTTACATTTTCGTCATTTAGCAGACGCTCTTATCCAGAGCGACTTACAAATTGGTGCATTCACCTTATGATAGCCAGTGGGACAACCACTTTACAATATGTTTTTAAATAAACTTTTGTTTATTTAAAAAAATTAAAATTAATAAGTAACAGCGCTGGTCCCAGAACAGTCATCATTTTAATTATATGGTAATCCCACTGGACTGTCAGAGCTATATAAATAGAATTATATTTATATGGTCAGAGCCGTGTACAGTGCTAATGTGATTAGAACCCTGTACTGTGGGCTACCGCGTAGGCGTAGTATTGTCCCTTCAAGGGATCCTATTTCTATGGTGATTCCACTGTGGAACAATAGCAGGCGATAGTAGAGCTCAGAGCTGTAATGATAAGAGAGACTGGAGACAGAGAGAGAGCTGAGGAACATGTGGGCTGTTAATCCCTCTGCACCCCAGTGTGTGTGTGTGTGGTGTGTGTGTGTGTGTGTGTGTGTGTGTGTGGCCCTGAGGGAACAGGCTCAAGCTTTGGGAATATAAAAACATCACCGCTGGGCTCCAGCTCCAGGGTCAATGGACCCATAACCCTCCTTTGGCCGCCATTCCTTCCAGTTCTCTGCTGCCAATGACTGGAACGAATTGCAAAAATCTCTGAAGCTGAAGACTCTTATCTCCCTCACTAACTTTAAGCATCAGTTGTCAGAGCACCTTACCGATCACTGCACCTGTACACAGCCCATCTGAAATTAGCCCACCCAACTACCTCATCCCTATATTGTTATTTATTTTGCTCTTTTGCACCCCAGTATCTCTATTTGCACATAATCTCTTGCACATCTAGCATTCCAGTGTTAATACTATTGTAATTATTTTGCACTATAGCCTATTTATTGCCTTACCTCCATAACTTGCTACATTTGCACACACTGTATATATATATTTTCTGTTGTATTTTTGACTTTATGTTTTTTTACCCCATATGTAACTCTGTGTTGTTTATATCGCACTGCTTTGCTTTATCTTGGCCAGGTCGCAGTTGTAAATGAGAACTTGTTCTCAACTCGCTTACCTGGTTAAATAAATGTGAAATAAAATACATAAATAAATAAAATATCTATTGAAACAGTTACACCATAACACACTTTGGAAGTGTGTATGGTGTAACACACATGCACATACACACGAACTCGCACACACACAGAAGCACACCAGCACGCACGCCACAACTCACACACACACAGACACTACTTCACCGTATACTGCAGAGCCCTGAGAGTTGGAAGACCTGCAGCACTGATGGGGAACATGCAGCACATATTCCCATCTGTGGAGCTGTCATTCACTGAGCAGAGTCAATAGTACTCCCATTAATCAATATAGTATAGGCTAGAGCAGTTAGAGCTAGGGGCAGAGTGAAAGGCTGCTGGGAATAGATGATGAATGAAAAGATGAGATACGGTCTGTGTACACAGAGTTGTTCTAGATTAGATTTATATAGAAACACACACACGCACAGTCACACAGTCGGATACACACGTACGCAAAGACACACCCACACATAGGATGTCTTGTTTTAGTTGAGTTAGACTGGACCAAGCCAGACACCAGCTGATGTGGCATTTTCGTGACGTCCTCTACATTGATCAATGAGGAAGGAACTGGGAAATCAGAGAAGATGCCAGGCGAAACAATGATTCAGTCCGATCCTTCGGCCCAAGATGCCACGTCAAGCCTTTTATTTGCACGAACTAATCACCTTAATGAACAAACAAAAAGGCCTGCCCCATGCAAGCCTGCAGTTTTTGCGTGTAGGCCTAAGAGTGCGCCAGACCACTGATCCAGAATTACATTAAGAAATTAGAAACGTACATTTGAGAAACTTTCGCACATATAAATAAATAATCAGAGCTTCTTCTCTGTGTGTGTATGCTGCCTTTGACCAAACTTTCTCTCTAGATCTATTGACCCCTCAGAGGGTACCAGATGCACACACACACACGATGTGTCCCCTGTCTCCTCACCATGCCAGCGGCTTCCTCTTCAGTATGCCCTGCCGTCTCCACTGTGAGTGTGGGCTTAGGTGATAGGTCAACTGGCGACACACCTTCTCCATGGCACCCAGAGAATCCTCCCCCTGACAGACAGAGAGAGAGCGAGAAAGAAAGAAAAACAGACAGCATAGGTTAATAATGGCTGACGGGACCAGCGGAGCTGAGCCGTAGCACAAAAACACTTCTGTGGTGACAGGAGAGGAGCTGAGGGATCTCTCTCTCTCTCTCTCTCATTAAAATGCATAAATTCATATTTTGAGTCAAGGTGCTACACTGTGGTCCTCTATGCACCTGTTTCAATCTTCAGAAGCACTAAGTAATGACGCCAGGTTTTCACAACAACACAAGTAAACACCCCACTAACATACGGTATACAGGTACACATAACACAGTTATGGAGAACATGGAATGCTCTTACCATGGCTGTCAGAGGAAATAGTGAAGGGTGCCACGGGTATGCAAAGATATTATACAGTACGTTATTGTCTGTGAGGTCATATCGACGCCCTATTGATTAATCTCTGCTATTCTGCACCTAGATCATCTGCCCCAGAAGGCCAGTTGGTGCTCTTGGTGGTAAGATCACTAGAAATAATATAGAAGCCATTGTATGAGGCCACTTAGGTTTGTTATTCAGGGAGAGATATGATTAACAGTCTCTGGTTCAGATTGGTAAGAGGTTCAAGGGTCTGCTCTGCTGCTGCATTGTTCCCAGTGTGTGTGTCTCTATGTGTGTGTGTGTCTATATGTGTGTGTGTGTGTCTCTATGTGTGTGTGTGTCTCTATGTGTGTGTGTGTCTCTATGTGTGTGTGTGTGTGTGTGTGTGTTTGTTGTTCGCAGCTCCCTGCCTGTGTCCTCAGGAGGTAAGACATATTACATTATTGATACTGATGTCTCCACTTTCTCCTCCACTCATTCAGTGAGCCCTACTGACGTGGTTACTATACCATGAAACATGCATGTGTACCGCTAAATATGTATCTTGTGGATTAGATGAGTGTGGATGCCAATAATACAGTAAGGATGTTATTGCTCTTTTCTAAAAAAATATATGCTTATTTAACGGCAATTTCCTTTGAGCAGATGTGGTCACACAAGTGCTAGCTGTAACAATATTGTTATACATATTGATCAAATATGAGATATTTACAGTAATTCGTTATTAGCCGTTCTAAGTATGAATCTATCTTAATTTGGATGTGTAATAAACCTGTGCCATTAAAAGCCTCTCTCTGTCTGAACAGTAGTCTGTGGGAGTAGGGTAGCAGGAGGTGGGTGGGAGGTATTGACCAGTCTGTTAGTGATTATCAATACTCTGCACTGGCGCTAACTCACTACGTCCCAAATGACAACCTATTCCCTACATAGTGCACTACTTTTGACCAGGGCCAGCTCTGATCTAAAGTAGTGCACTATGTAGGGAATAGGGTGCCATTTGGGATGCGTCCCCTCTCCACTGATCTGATACAGGCAGCAGACTAGCAGCATATGCTGGGCTACCGAGGGATTCCTCTCCATGCTGTGTCCACTGGCCTACATCTGTCTACAACAACCAGCAGACTCTATCTCAGACAGACAGACAGACAGACGTACAGGATTACACTGTACAACATTATTGTTCTGGTAGTAGGGTAGGGAGAGGTAGCTATGCTTTTCCTCAGAGCCATCTATTTACATATACAGTGGGGAAAAAAAGTATTTAGTCAGCCACCAATTGTGCAAGTTCTCCCACTTAAAAAGATGAGAGAGGCCTGTAATTTTCATAATAGGTACACGTCAACTATGACAGACGAATTGAGAGAAAAAAATCCAGAAAATCACATTGTAGGATTTTTTATGAATTTATTTGCAAATTATGGTGGAAAATAAGTATTTGGTCACCTACAAACAAGCAAGACTTCTGTCTCTCACAGACCTGTAACTTCTTCTTTAAGAGGCCCCTCTGTCCTCCACTCGTTACCTGTATTAATGGCACCTGTTTGAACTTGTTATCAGTATAAAAGACACCTGTCCATAACCTCAAACAGTCACACTCCAAACTCCACTATGGCCAAGACCAAAGAGCTGTCAAAGGACACCAGAAACAAAATTGTAGACCTGCACCAGGCTGGGAAGACTGAATCTGCAATAGGTAAGCAGCTTGGTTTGAAGAAATCAACTGTGGGAGCAATTATTAGGAAATGGAAGACATACAAGACCACTGATAATCTCCCTCGATCTGGGGCTCCACGCAAGATCTCACCCCGTGGGGTTAAAATTATCACAAGAACGGTGAGCAAAAATCCCAGAACCACACGGGGGGACCTAGTGAATGACCTGCAGAGAGCTGGGACCAAAGTAACAAAGCCTACCATCAGTAACACACTACGCCGCCAGGGACTCAAATCCTGCAGTGCCAGACGTGTCCCCCTGCTTAAGCCAGTACATGTCCAGGCCCGTCTGAAGTTTGCTAGAGTATATTTGGATGATCCAGAAGAGGATTGGGAGAATGTCATATGGTCAGATGAAATCAAAATATAACTTTTTGGTAAAAGCTCAACTCGTCGTGTTTGGAGGACAAAGAATGCTGAGTTGCATCCAAAGAACACCATACCTACTGTGAAGCATGGGGGTGGAAACATCATGCTTTGGGGCTGTTTTTCTGCAAAGGGACCAGGAGGACTGATCCATGTAAAGGAAAGAATGAATGGGGCCATATATCGTGAGATTTTGAGTGAAAACCTCCTTCCATCAGCAAGGGCATTTAAGATGAAACGTGGCTGGGTCTTTCAGCATGACAATGATCCCAAACACACCGCCCGGGCGACGAAGGAGTGGCTTCGTAAGAAGCATTTCAAGGTCCTGGAGTGGCCTAGCCAGTCTCCAGATCTCAACCCCATAGAAAATCTTTGGAGGGAGTTGAAAGTCCGTGTTGCCCAGTGACAGCCCCAAAACATCACTGCTCTAGAGGAGATCTGCATGGAGGAAAGAGCCGAAATACCAGCAACAGTGTGTGAAAACCTTGTGAAGACTTACAGAAAATGTTTGACCTGTGTCATTGCCAACAAAGGGTATATAACAAAGTATTGAGAAACTTTTGTTATTGACCAAATACATATTTTCCACCATAATTTGCAAATAAATTCATAAAAAATCCAAAAATGTGATTTTCTGGATATTTTTTTCTCATTTTGTCTGTCATAGATGACGTGTACCTATGATGAAAATTACAGGCCTCTCTCATCTTTTTAAGTGGGAGAACTTGCACAATTGGTGGCTGACTAAATACTTATTTTCCCCACTGTATATGGGGTTCTGGTTTTCCTTCAATAATGTGGTGATCTATCAACTGTATAGTACTGTATCAAAATGAAACGTCGCACACACACCTTGAGATGCAATCTGCACTGTAAACCTCTCTTGGGTTCTGTTCTATTTGGCTTCCTGACCTTTACAATAAACATGACAAGGACAGATAATGAATTCAATACCTACCGACTCCCCACTGTCTCCTCTCCTAAGACCCAATCAAAACCAGCTCAAAGGAAGTGCAGTACAGTCAGTGTGCATTCCCCTGTGTGGTATGGCTGGCTGTGTGAGTGTATATATATAGTTTATGTGTGTGTGTGTGTGTGTGTGTGTGTGTGTGTGTGTGTTTGTGTGTGAGAGAGAGAGAGAGTCACTGTGACACAAGGCAGAGCTGCTCTGCTCTCTGTCCCTGTAAACAGGCTGCAGTCCCCTACTGACAGAGGCATCATAAACTCAGCACCTCACCCTTGGGCCTCACAACGCTCTCCACTACTCTCCTCTCTACACTGTTAAAATGAAGTGCTTTGTAACACCAAAACTAGTGGCAACTGAGCTGCCACCAACATTGCTGGAGTATTGAAACACATCATCCTGAGATCTTTTGAAACATTACATGGTGTGTTGTAAGACCACTTAATCAAGTGTTGTGCAACACTATTTTGGTGTTTTCGAGTCCTGTTTAGTGCAGAATTAGATCCCTTCTCTTTTGGTGTCGTTTCCTGTCTCTAATGCTTCTAAACACCATTATGATGTTTTGAATCATGTCTAGTGCAGAATAAGATCCTTTTCTGAAGTGTCTTAATGTTTAATATTGTTTTATATATTTGATAATTTGCCATTATATACCTTTTTGGCAGGCATTGTCAAGCACAGTATTCAAACCGCCAGCAGTAACTGGAGGTTGAACTGCAAGAAATGAGAATTCTGCACTTGCCTCTTCCATTGACAATCTTGAATATGGGAATGGGTGCTGTCCTCACTGAACGTCAATTTGCCTGACGGTTCTGATAGCTATTCATCATGATCCATTACACATTTTACATTTACATTTTAGTCATTTAGCAGACGCTCTTATCCAGAGCGACTTACAGTTAGTGAATACATATTTTTTTATACTGGCCCCCCGTGGGAATCGAACCCACAACCCTGGCGTTGCAAACGCCATGCTCTATCAACTGAGCTACATCCCTGCCGGCCATTCCCTCCCCTACCCTGGACGACGCTGGGCCAATTGTGCGCCGCCCATGAGTCTCCCGGTCGCGGCCGGCTGCGACAGAGCCTGGATTCGAACCAGGATCTCTAGTGGCACAGTTAGCACTGCGATGCAGTGCCTTAGACCACTGCGCCACTCAGGAGTCAACACCTCATGGCACTGTCACGAATACCGCCGAGGCTGCTCCTCCTCCTTGTTCGGGCAGGCTTCGGCGTTCGTCGTCCCCGGAATACTAGCTGCCACCGTTGGATGTTTCAATGTTTGTTTGGTCATGTCTAGTTTAGTGCACCTGTTTCGTATTCTGTCCTGATTATGTCACCTATAAGTTTCACTGTGTTATGTTTTGTAGTTGTGTGTTATTGTCCGCCTGTCGTTTGTCTTTTTGGTATATTTTGTGCATTAGTGTTTTACGCGTTGCGCGTAGGTTATCGCCTCCTGTGTGTTCGAGGCTAGTTATTTTTTGTATTGTGTCATTGAGTCAAGTAAAGTCGTTTTGACTTATCCGCTGTGTCCTGCGCCTGACTTCACCACCACATCCACAAGTATACCGTGACAGAATAACACACCATTTACTATGGAGTCAGCAGGAGCAACGGCGGGAACCGAGTCGCTGGAGGATCGGGTCAGCTACCAGGACGCCAGGATCCAGCAACTCGGATCCGCCATGCAGGAGGTCATGGACACCCTGCGCCGATGGGAGAGAGGTGGTTTGCCCACACCTCCTACCTTACCACCACCATCGGCCAGCCCCACCATACCAGCTCCGGAGTCCAGTGGCATTCGGCTCTCGCTCCCGAGGGCATATGATGGCACCGCAGCCGGGTGTCAGGGGTTCCTCCTTCAAGTGGAGCTCTACCTGGCAACCATACACCCGGCGCCCTCGGGATACGAGAGCGTTTCCGCCCTCATCTCCTGTCTCTCCGGCAAGGCGTTGGAGTGGGCCAATGCCGAATGGAGGGGAATAGACGCCGCCACCATCAGCTACGCGGAGTACTCCCGCCGCTTCAGGGCTGTTTTCGATCATCCCCCTGAGGGTAAAGCGGCGGGAGAGCGTCTGTTCCACCTTCGAAAGGGGAAGAGGAGCGCACAGGAGTTTGCCCTGGACTTCCGGACTCTAGCGGCGGATGCGGCCTGGAATGAGAGGGCCCTCATCGACCACTATCGGTGTAGCCTGTGTGAGGACGTTAGACGAGAGTTGGCCTGCAGGGACAACAATCTCACCTTCGACCAGCTGGTGGACATGTCAATCCGTCTGGATACCCTGCTGGCCACCCGCGGACGTCCAGAGTTGGGGCCGTCCATTCCATCCCCCAGCACCTCTGAGCCGAGTCCTATGAAGCTCGGGGGTGCTGGCGCTAGAGAGAGGAGGAGGGAGATACCGAGGGAGGCCGTCCCCTGCACCAACTGTCGTCGTAGAGGACACACTGCGGCTAGGTGCTGGGGAGGGTCTCCAGGGGTTCGAGGCAGCAGGTCGCGCACTGGGGAGTCATTCCAGGTGAGTAGGCGCCCACCTCACCCAGAGCTCTCTGTTGTTCACTTTTGTATACCTGTGGTATTTCCTCAGGTTGCATCTCAGTCCCAGCATAAGGCGCTAGTCGATTCAGGCGCAGCTGGGAATTTCATTGATCGTAATTTTTGTGTGAGGTTAGGGATTTCCCTCCTGCCCGTTGATGCACCCTTCCCTATCCATGCCCTAGATAGCCGTCCGTTGGGATCTGGGTTGATTAGGGAGGTCACAGCGCCACTTAAGATGAGGACGCAGGGGGGTCATGAAGAGATTATTCAGTTGTATCTGATTGACTCTCCTGCATATCCCGTGGTACTGGGACTTCCTTGGTTAATCGCCCATGATCCCAGCATTTCGTGGCAACAGAGGGCTCTCAAGGAGTGGTCTAACCAGTGTGTTGGGCGATGTTTAGGTGTTTCCGTAGGGGCGACCACGGTGGAGAGTCCGAACCAAGTGCCCGCAATGCACATTCCCCCCGAGTATGAGGATTTGGCACTCGTGTTCAGCAAAACTAGGGCGACGCGATTGCCACCTCATAGACGGGGATAGATCTCCTGGCAGGTACGACACTTCTGCGGAGCCATGTGTATCCCTTGTCTCAAGAGGAGACGGCGGCTATGGAGACATACATAGCCGAGTCTCTGAGACAGGGATATATCCGGCCCTCCACTTCCCCTGTGTCCTCAAGTTTCTTTTTTGTGAAGAAAAAGGATGGAGGGTTGCGCCCGTGTATTGATTACCGTAATCTCAATCAGATCACAGTTAAATACAGTTATCCTCTTCCTCTGATTGCGAGTATGACGGAATCATTACGCGGAGCGCGTTTCTTCACAAAACTGGATCTCAGGAGCGCTTACAACTTGGTGCGCATTAGGGAGGGGGATGAATGAAAGACAGCATTTAGTACCACCTCGGGTCATTATGAGTATCTCGTCATGCCATACGGGTTAATGAATGCTCCTTCAGTCTTCCAATCCTTTGTGGACGAGATCTTCCGGGATTTGCATGGGCAGGGGGTGGTCGTGTATATTGACGACATTCTAGTGTACTCGTCTACACGAGCCGAGCATGTAGCCCTGGTACGCCGAGTGTTGGGTAGGCTGTTGGAGCATGACTTGTATGTCAAGGCAGAGAAATGTCTGTTTTTCCAGGAGTCCATCTCCTTCTTGGGTCATCGGTTGTCCGCGTCAGGGGTGGAGATGGAGATTGACCGTGTGTCAGCCGTGCGTAATTGGTAGACGCCAACCACTGTTAAAGAGGTGCAACGGTTTTGGGGTTTTGCCAATTACCACCGGAGGTTTATCCAGGGTTTTGGACAGGTGGCAGCTCCCATCACTTCCCTGCTGAAGGGGGGCCCGGTGCTTTTGCAGTGGTCGGCTGAGGCGGACAGGGCGTTTGATAAACTGAAGAACCTGTTCACCTCGGCTCCGGTGCTGGCGCATCCGGACCCCGCTTTAGCGTTCCAAGTGGAGGTGGACGCGTCAGAGGCCGGTATTGGGGCAGTATTGTCTCAACGCTCAGGCACGCCTCCTAAACTCTGGCCCTGCGCTTTTTATTCTAAAAAGCTCAGCCCGGCGGAATGAAATTATGACGTAGGGGACAGGGAGCTGCTAGCCGTAGTTCAGGCCCTAAAGGTGTGGAGGCATTGGCTTGAGGGGGCTCAACACCCTTTTCTCATTCTGACTGACCATCGTAACCTGGAGTACATCCGGGCAGCTAGGAGACTGAACCCTCGTCAGGCTAGGTGGAACATGTTTCTGACCCGGTTTGTCTTTAAGCTTACGTACATCCCAGGGTCCCAGAACGGTAAGGCAGACGCCATGTCCCGGCGGTATGACACAGAGGAGAGGTCCATTGAGCCCACTCCCATACTGCCGGAGTCTTGTCTGGTGGGTGTTACGCACCGACCCTACTCCTCCGGAGTGTCCAGTGGGGCGGACGTACGTGCCGCTCGAGATCCGTGATCGTCTCATATATTGGGCTCACACGTCACCCTCCTCTGGACATCCAGGTATTGGCCGGACAGTGCACTGCCTTAGTGTTAAGTACTGGTGGCCAACATTGGCTAGGGACGTGAGGGTTTATGTCTCCTCCTGCTCAGTGTGCGCCCAGTGTAAGGCGCCTAGACACCTGCCCAGGGGGAAGTTACAGCCCCTGCCCGTTCTACAACGGCCGTGGTCTCACCTCTCGGTAGATTTTGTCACTGACCTACCTCCCTCCCAGGGGAATACCACCATTCTGGTCGTTGTGGATCGGTTCTCTAAGGCCTGTCGTCTCATCCCAATGCCGGGTCTCCCTACTGCCCTACAGACCGCTGAGGCTTTGTTTACCCACGTCTTCTGGCACTACGGGGTTCCCGAGGATATAGTGTCTGATCGAGGTCCCCAATTCACCTCTAGAGTCTGGAGGGCGTTCATGGAACGTTTGGGGGTCTCGGTTAGCCTTACCTCGGGTTTTCACCCTGAGAGTAATGGGCAGGTGGAGAGAGTGAACCAGGATGTGGGTAGGTTTCTGAGATCGTATTGCCAGGACCGACAGGAGGAGTGGTCGGGTTATATCCCTTGGGTAGAGATTGCGCAGAACTCTCTTCGCCACTCCTCTACTAACCTGACCCCTTTCCAGTGTGTGTTAGGGTATCAGCCGGTTCTGGCACCATGGCATCAGAGCCAGATCGAGGCTCCTGCGGTGGATGAGTGGTTTCGGCGCTCGGAGGAGACGTGGAACGCCGCACACGTTCATCTGCAGCGGGCTATGCGTAGACAGAAGGCGAGCGCCGATCTCCACCGCAGCGAGGGTCCAGTATACGCACCTGGAGATCGAGTCTGGCTCTCGACTCGAAACCTGCCCCTTCGCCTGCCCTGCCGGAAGCTGGGTCGGCGGTTTGTGGGGCCATTTAAAGTCCTGAGGAGATTGAACGAGGTATGCTACAAGTTACAACTGCCTAATGATTATCACATTAACCCCTCGTTCCATGTGTCTCTCCTCAAGCCGGTGGTAGCTGGTCCACTCCAGGACAATGAGATAAGAGAGACTCCTCGGCCCCCACTGGACATTGAGGGGGCTCCGGCGTACTCAGTCCGGTCCATCTTAGATTCGAGACGTCGGATGGGGGGTCTACAATATCTCGTGGAGTGGGAGGGGTACGGTCCGGAGGAACGGTGCTGGGTGCCTAGGAGGGACATCTTAGATCCCTCCCTCCTGACGGAGTTCCACCGTAACCACCCCACGCGCCCTGCTCCGCGTCCTCCTGGCCGTCCCCGAGGCCGGGGTCGGCGCACGGCTGGAGCCGCGCGTCAAGGGGGGGGTACTGTCACGAATACCGCCGAGGCTGCTCCTCCTCCTTGTTCGGGCAGGCTTCGGCGTTCGTCGTCCCCGGAGTACTAGCTGCCACCGTTGGATGTTTCGATGTTTGTTTGGTCATGTCTAGTTTAGTGCACCTGTTTCGTATTCTGTCCTGACATTTTGTGTAATAAAACACTTACATTGGGTTTACATAAAAAAAACACTCCAAACACTAGATCTCAGGTTAGGTGCACTACTTTCATGGTTTCATTACACAATCCTGGTGTTTTGAGACTTTCTATTTTTACCGTGTACACTAAGACACACTCCCTCTCCCTCTTCCTCTTCCACCCCCCCCCCCCCCCCCACCCCTCCTCAGGATTGATCTCTCAGCTACTCTCTCTCTCTCTTCTACATCAACACATAAATCTGTTTCTCTCATCTGCACCCAGAAACAAAATAGTCTCTCTCTTCGTAGTGCAGGTGGACTAGTAGTTTACCCATGGTGTTATGCGTCGTCATGGTGTTATCAATAACAACCTTCCATCGCTCATCCTTACTGTTTACCACAAAGCCTAACTGTGTTTTCTTGCATGAACCACTCCGCACAAGCAGTTCCCTCACAGTACAAATGCAGTTATTTGAATGTCATTAAATGCGGTAAATAGTTACAGGGCTGAAAACGGCAGCAGACTGGGAAAGAAAAAGACAAGCTGAAAATTAACACAATCAGCCAAGCTACTTTTTTAAAGTACGGGTTCAAATTGTAGCGAAGCAGAGCGGTAAGAGGAGGAATGTGGGCTGAATCGGTCTTTCAGAGACATTTTCTATACGTTTCAAGTTTTATTATCACGTGCACAATTACAGTGAAATATATTTCCTGCAAGCTCTTTCCCAACAATGCACTAATCAATATCAGTAGCACTATAAAAAATAATAAAGACTACTGATTACTACACAAATAGAGATGTTTACTGTGTGTGTGTGTGTGGTAATATTGTGCTGGGTTCGCTCCAAAGAGAGCAGCAACAGCAGCACTGAGGCTCGGAAGGCTGCCAGTATTTTCAGTGTGTGACTCATACAGGAGAACAAGGCACTGCTCGTCTGTCTGTCTGTCATTTCCCCCACAGTCTGTCTGTCGTTCCCCCTGCTGTCTGTCTGTCGTTCCCCCTGCTGTCTGTTGTTCCCCCTGCTGTCCGTCTTTCCCCCTGCTGTCTGTCTGCCAGTCTGTCTGTCTGCCAGTCTGTCTGTCGTTCCCCCGCTGTCTGTCTGTCTGTCGTTCCCCCTGCTGTCTGTCTGCCAGTCTGCCTGTCTGTCTGTCTGTCTGTCGTTCCTCCCACCGTTCTGCCTCCCCCTCCCTCCATCTTTCCCTCCGTCTCTCTCTATCACTCCCTGCAAGACATGTCTCTCCTTCCATAATGAATCTCTGACTCTCTTTCCTAGTCGCCACATCCCTCTCTCCACCGCTAACTTTCATCATCTCACTCAGTGAGACAGACAGACTCATGCCTGTTAGAAAAAGCAAAGGATTAGGCATGGAT